>NC_092333.1:664900000-665082500 GCF_046630445.1 Rutidosis leptorrhynchoides
AGTCGAGTAAATATAGCAGTTTTAATGGTGGTGTATGGGTTTAATGGTGTCATGAAGAAACAAGAAAGTCGATCAAGGATTGGGGTTCAACCATGGAGTGATGATAATTATTTATGATTGAAGGATGGGGAAGTGGTGTTCGATGGTAGCCATGGGGGTGGTTTGGTGAAAATTATTTTGGGTTTGTGTAGTTGAACTAGAAACTGAAAGGGTGGTGATTAGTGGAGTATGGTGGCCGATTGTAACTGTTAAGGCGATGGTTAAAGATGTTAACTAAACAAGAACCGAAAAGGGAAGAGTAATAATATCGAATACCAGATGTCTCTTATGGTGTTGAAGGGTGGTGATGATCTTCATTTAATAGCAACCATGAACAATAGCAGTAGGCAAATTTGGTGATGATCCAATGGAGATGATATGTTGATGATAATTCATGGTTATGGTTCATGGTTGATGTTGATGGTCGACAAAGCAAGGCACCGTAATTATTTCGGATTGTTATAGTTTACTTGGACTGAACAGGAAGAAAGTAGTAGCCTAATGATGGTTTTGAACAAGAAAGAGAAGCATGCAGTGTGTATCAAATGGAAACAGTTGTAGATAATGGTTTGTATTTGAAAAGTGTTCGAGCAGCTGTAAATTTTCCCTTTACTTCTTCTTGATAATATTTAATAAATGTAATATCAATCATAGAGAATATGTGTGAACGAAATTAGCGGGATTTGCATCGATCCAAACAAGAGGAAAGTTGGAATGTTGGAAGCTTGTTCTTTGACCTCTTCTAATCTAATTTATCCTCCTTTTAACTTAAATTGATTATTATTATTATTATTAATTATAATTAAAGATATACATTAGGTAGATAGTTATAACATTGGTGTTATTGGTTGTTTTTCACTTATCTCTATGTATGTCCTAGTATATAATAGATAGAGAAATGAAATATTGTTATGCAATTGGAAAGAAAACATAAAATAAACAAGTACCAATTTTGAATCTCAATCATCAATCAATTAGCCACATTTTGATATGTTGATAGATGTTGTTATAGTGTTTAAAAGAAACAAACAAACCAACTAAGTGGTCGACATAGTCAATCAAGAAGAAATATAGAAAGTGGACAGGGATGGCTAACAGAATTTTAATCATTCATCAAATATTATGATTTAAATTTAATTAATATTAATAATTAATAAATATAAATATTTTAATAATAATAATACTTTTAATATTATTAATAATAGAAATAATAATAATAATATTAATGACAATAATAAGTTGTATAACAATAACCATAATTATAACAATTTTAGTAATAATGATAATGCTAATAATATTACTAATATTAGTAATAATATTAATGATTAAAAATAATAATCGTAATATTAATATAACAAATTAATATTAACACTTAATTATTTATATGAATAAAATATTATAAGTTTCTATATATAATATTTATTACATCATATATTATATTTCAATTACTATTTATATACATATTTATTTACAAGTAATTGTTCGTGAATCATCAGGATTAGTCAGAGGTCAAATGTATACATGAACACAGTTCAAAGTTTTTGAGACTTCAATATTACAGACTTTGCTTATCGTGTCGGAGTTTATATAAAGATTAAGTTTAAATTTGACCAAAAATTCCCGGGTCGTCACATTTTACGCCAGAAATGGCGTATTTTACGCCAGAAATGGCGTATTTTACACCTGTGTAATTTTGTTGGTGCCGGATTCAAGGGTTTAAAATGGGGAAAAATTATCTATATATATATATATATATATATATATATATATATATATATATATATATATATATATATATATATATATATATATATATATATATATATATATATATATATATATATATAACCCATATGCAGCCATTAACCACGACCACCATCACTCTAAACCCTAATTTTTCATCATCTAAACACCAAATCGAAGCTTAAAACATCATCAATTCGTCATAACACTTCACAAAAACATTCAAATCCTTACAAAATCATTCAAATTGGGTGTTGATTCGTGTTCTTGACTAAAACCTAAGTTTGGGGATTTTGATTTGTTGGTTTAATTTTTCAAGTATTCTTTCAATTTAAGTGTTTTAACATCAAGGTAATCATCATTCTTGTGTTTTTTCATTGTTTTTGATTATCAATTTAAGGTTTTTGCTATTTTCATGTTTATGTGCTAGGGTTAATCCGAGTTAATTATGTTTAAGCATTGTTTTTGTTCTAGCTATTGTTAATTGTGCTTAGATATGTTAGTAGGATATGTATGCATGACCAATTTGAAAGTTTAGGTTAAAACTTGTTAATTGCTTCCAAGTAGTTGACTAGGGTTGACTTTGACTGAAAATTGGTAATGTTTGTGACTTGAATGTGTGTTTTCAATGTTTAATGTTTAAATTGGTGTTTGTTAAGTGTCAATGCAATATTTTTAGATAATAGAGTTTGTAGTTTTCTTTGGAATGATGATTACAATGTCATATGAAGTTTTCTTGAACAAGGGGGTGATTAATAGTGATGATAATGTATAACATGTTAAATTAAGTGTCTTGTGGTTAAACGAGGTATATAAGATTGATGTGTTGATTTAGTGCATGAGGTTAGGATTTGCATGTATTGCTAAAAGTTTATAATGTGATATATTGAGCGATGACATATAAATTGTTTTGTTTAAGTCCTAAATTGTTTGTTGAGATTGTATAATTGCAGAAAATGTTGGGAAGAGGTAAGAGAAGCCGTAGCAATCAAGGAGAATCTCCAAATTGGATAGATAAGAAGTGGTTGAGTGAATTACCTTATGATTGGCAGGTTCATTTGTATACAGAAAAAAAGGAACAACTCTTGAGAAACGCTTTCTGTGAAAGGTACATAACTGCAAGTGTGTGGAGAAAATATGGGGTTTTTCAGGTATTTTCAGACTGGGGATGGGAAGCTGCACTTCAACCAGTCCAAATGGGTTTTTCGAGCACACAGCTGAATTGCTCATGGGAGATGACTTATCCCACACAGGTGTTTAATTGGATGTCAACGTTAAAGTGGGTCCCAGTGGATAATTTTCCACATACATTGGTATTAGAAGGTAAAGTTAGAAACACTGTGATTCCAATGAGAATGGAGACTTTTAATCAGTAGCACACCCAGACCTCCCATATGATGCAGGGATAAGAATTGAGGGGAAGAATGGGTATGATTATCCGACTGCCAAAGGGTTGTTTGAAGTACCGGCTGATAGATATGCTATGGTGGTGAGAACGCTATTTCACGTTGATCGACAGGATGTTGAGAACTTTGAGCTTTCAAGAAACAAGCTAAAAATAATTCCAAGGTTGTTGTCAACGGTAATTAATTACAATATACTTCAGAGAAAAAGCGATCTTATGTTGATTCGAATGCACGAGCTACCTTTGTTGTATGCCATGGTAACCAACGCAACGGTACCTTATGATGACTTGGATTTGGGAATGTCGAGAACAATTGAAACAAAGAGCGGTGATCCCTTATATGCGGTTTTTGTCTTTCTTTTTATGGAGGAATGGAGGGATTTCGAATAATTCCAAGGGAAAAAGAGAAGAAATTAAGAAAGTGAAAGAAAAGGTTCCCGGGTTGGAGTTTATGCGACAAGGGAATGGTTATATAATCGAGAATCCAGCTTATTTGGAGAGGTATACTTTCGGGGTAGAGGATGATGAGCTTCCTGAAGAAGAAGACGATTATGATTCGGCAGCGTCGGCCGAGCAGATTATCCGAGCTGCTGAGAATATAAATGATAGGGATGATCCGGATTACAACCCTCAAGGTGAAGGATCGAGTAGAGGTAGGAGATATATTCAGGTGGATGAACAAAGGTTGGCTAGAATGGAGGAGCAACAGAGTACCTTTCTTGATGCAGCTAGGGCTCAGCTTTACCTGACTGAGCGATATCAACAAGATGTTTTTGAAAGGGATAACCGAAGGCGTCAGTATGAGGATATGTTGCAGAATCGGCCGGTTACGCAGTATTATGAGCCAATTGATTATTCGACTTATGCTTCGGGGTTTGCACCAGGGGTGGAGTATGTGAATCCACCTGCGCCATCTGTAGCACCACCATTTTTTTATCAGCAACCCACGCCACTACCACCAGATATGGATAGAGCCCGAGAGGAAGGCAGGAAGTCGGTGTTTGATATGGCACCATTATCAAAGAGCTTATTTGACAGCATATTTGGTCCCGATCCTAGGATGGGATGAGCCTCTCTGATTTTAATCAGGTCATGTGCTCCGTCTGTAATAACATGTACACTTTTCTTTTCTTTTATTTTGCTTATTTTATTTTATTTTATTAGTAGCTAAATGAACTTTGTGGGTATGTTCGCTAGAAGCCCTCACGAGACAAAACTCGTCCACCCGCGCTATATGGTGGTTTAAAGCGGATCCCTCCAAAAGTGGGCTAGTTAGTTTTTATCTTTTCTTTTGTTTTTGTTTTGTAAGAATAAAAGGGATGGAAGGAACATGTTGTGTGATGAATTGGAGTTGGTATGCTTGTTTCAATTGTTATGGAAGTTGCTTTTAATCCCGGGTAATATTGTTCTTTTTCTTCTTTCTCCTTGTTAAATTTCCTCACTTTGGTCTAACATAACTTTTAAACATGCATACGAGGACGTAGCATGACTTAAGTGTGGGGGGGGGGGGAGGAAGGAAATTTGCACATTTGGCTTAGCTTGAAAATGCTTGTTGTAAAAAGGTTTTATGACATAAATGGTTTTATTGGCCTAGGTGGTAAAAATTTTTAATTTTTAATTTTTATAAGCTATAATCAAGATGTTGACCCATGAGAATACCCATAGTGATTAAGAATTAACTTGAAAGTTTTTGGACTTGGCCGGTGAGGAATGATAGTGTTAGGCATTTGACCTTGTTGACCTTGATTAATTAACTTTAAGAAATTGTATTCTTATGGGAAAAGAAAGGTTGAGAATGAGATCCCATTGTTGTATGCTAATTAGCATGAATGATAAAGAAACACTTTTAGATTTTCTTTTTAAACCAATTTTTTTTATTTTCGCAGCCAGTCTACCCAGGTCGTTAGTACTCAATTGTGTACTAGAATCAAGTAGTGACCATTAGCAGCCTAAGCCTTAGAGAGAGAGAGAAAAAAAATACAAAAGAGAAAAACCAACTTCCCATTCCTACTCTTATTTTTAGTTATTGATGTCGAATTTAATCTTGCTTTATCTTGTTTAGATTTTGTAACATTAGGTGACAATGCAACTCATTTTTGCTAAGACATAATTGGTTTAAATTAGCATGGCAATTATAACTAGCTATTATGTTATATTGTTTGTGGCTTTTTAATTAGTTTGACTCAGAGTAGTTTCCGAGGTTCCACAATGGATTCCACGATTTACTCACTAGTATGAAAGTGCATAATAATGATGATAGTCACCAATGCAACACTTGTAGAGTTTACTCTTCCCTAGGCAAAGGTCGAAAGGGGGTACTTTATATCACAAGCTATGACAATGATATACACCCAACAACCATCATCTACGTTACATACATATACCTACATATCATTGTCACCATCACCACATATTCACCATTACATCCTAAATGTTCTTAAAATGTTATATGCTGTGTGCTATCATGAAAAAAAAAAGAAAAAAAAAAGGAGGAAGTGAAAGAGACGAATTTGAAAATGATATATGCCAAAAATTGTGAAACGATTGCTCTAAAAAGCATTGACCACTGAGGCACAGAAGAAAGAAAAAAATGAATGATAAAAAGAGAGTAGAAGAAGAGTATGCCAAAAATTGTGAAACGATTGCTCTAAAAAGCATGGACCACTGAGGCATAAAATTCGTTCTCGATGAAATATCAACTCAAGAATGCAAAACTCCTTATAATCTTACAAAGTACCTACACCTTTCATGTGATGCTTTGTATAAATGGGCAATGTAACCAAAATTCACTTCACCGAGCTTGTGGTATGAGGTATTTCCAAATAGACTTAGGGTGTTCATTGGTGTCTAGACTTAGAAGCTATGCACTTAGTACTAGTGTAGACAAGGGCATGAGTTTGGCTAGTTAAAAAGTTAAGGAGGATAAGAACATAAACATATGCATGACTATAGTTTTAGTGGACATTCCGATTTAAATTAATTTATCTTGGTGCGAATGAGGGTCACGTTAAAATTTCTAAACCTTATAAAGTTTGATTGGTTCGACATTCGTAACCACTTTGCTCCCAATTTTAATTGAGTCATGAATAACCCTTATGCAATCACTCCGGATGTAATTAAACCCGTTTTGTGTTTCTTTTAACATGTTACTTAGATGCATTTATATTGTTGATTAAAAGAGTAAGTGTGGATCATAAAAGTTGTGAAATATAATTGTTTAACTTAGTCTAAGTATTGATCCATTTGATGATTTGGGAAAATGTTTGAGGTTTATGATGGTATGACTATCATTGGAATGGTTGAACTAAGGAAATATTCTGTGAAAAGAAGTTC
This sequence comes from Rutidosis leptorrhynchoides, assembly GCF_046630445.1. NCBI lineage: Eukaryota > Viridiplantae > Streptophyta > Magnoliopsida > Asterales > Asteraceae > Rutidosis > Rutidosis leptorrhynchoides. Next base: position 664,906,521 of record NC_092333.1, read on the forward strand.
ATGATTGAAGGTGTTAGAGGTTAAAAGTTGTTTGCAGTTTTGAGTGATTGGCCCATATCGTCCTTACATCTTGATTAATAGTTAATTTTGTTTGCGAAAAATTATTTGAGTTAATACCACTTAGGTGTTGTTATCTCGTAGTTAAAAACAGATTTTCTTCAGGACAAGCAAAAGCCAAGTGTGGGGGGTTTGATCGTTCCTTATTTGTCACGATCATTTATGTTTAAATACGCAAAATTAACTATGTGTGAGTGAAAAAGGAGATACTTTGATGTGGTTTTATGATTTAGAGGTAAGAAAGATGTTGGCGTGAAATATGGTACAAAACAGCAGTTTAAAGTGGATTATGGACAAGATTTGAGAGCTTAAAGAGTGATCAGGAAATTTGCATTGGCGTAAAATACGCCATTTTTGGCGTAAAATACGCCATGTCTCAGGTCTACGCAGAACAGGAGGTCTATTTCAGGCGTAAAAATACGCCTAGGAGATTTTACATTGGCGTAAAATACTCCATATCCGGCGTAAAATACGCCAGGCCAAAAAAACTGGTGCCGGGAAATACGAAAATTAGCTTTGTGGCCAAGTTTTCTAACCCCTATTTAAAGGGAGCTCTAGGGTTACGAAACCAACCTTTTTTCTATCAGTTTTGGCAGCAGAAAACACTCCCAAAAATATCAAAACACCATCCAATCATCATTATTCAAGGATTCAAGTCAAGATTAAGGTGTGTTCATCATGCAATCTTCAAAAAACTCAATGATTATCATCACCAACATGCTTGGCTAGTCTTCTAAACTTTATCCTTTCCATGAACAATTAAAACATGTATGATTTCATTCAAGATTATGTGATTTGTGATGTTTAATACTTTTGAATTATGATATTGTGAATCTAGTTGATTGCTGATTAATGCAAGTTCTATGTTTTGTTATTGCAAGTTAAATTATTGTGATTTAACGGTGTGTTCTTAATCCAACTTAGAGTTCATTAGATTAGGGATAAAGACACCTTTTTAGATTGCATAGTTTAATCCCAAAATAATAGAAGTAATGAACTAAAGAAATCTTGTCTATGAGATTTGATCAACAATTGATAAACATAATGCTTGTTTGAATGAATACATGTCAAATTGGGATTATGAAAGGATAAAGGCTTTACTCTCATTGTTTACATTTCAATCTTTTCAACTTCACACTAGTTTAAGTTTATGTTTTAAGTAGTGATTAATCTAAGTAGTCTTTAGTTAAACCAACAACTCAATCTGGAAATTGCTTGCTTGTTAACCATAACTTCCCGTGGAATGAATCCTGCTTACCCTAGCTAAGCTAGAGTAATTAGGCTATTTTTGGTCGACCCTTCGACATCGATCATTTCTTCATCTTCCCCATACTTAGGCATTTTTATTGGTTCAACAGTTTTGGTTGGTGGAGATCTAAACTTTCGGTTCACAAAGGTAACCGATTTGTCACCATCCCTAAGAGTCATTCTACCTTCTCTTACATCAATAAATGCTTCGGTGGTTGCTAAAAATGGGCGACCTAGAATTAGAGGAATATCAAGGTCTTCCTCCATATTAATAACTATGAAGTTTGCAACAAAGGTCAAACTTCCCACTTTAACAAGTAAATTGTTTGTTATTTCAACCGGGTGTTTAATGGTTTGATCAAATAATTGAACACCAATTTTGGTTTGTCTTAATTTACCCACACCTAATCTTTTAGACAAGGAAAGAGGCATAACATTTGCACTTGCTCCTAAATCTGCCACCCCATTATACATAGCACCATCATTAAGCAAGCAAGAAATGATAAATTCACCAGGGTCTCCTACTTTAGTAAGTAGAGTTGGTTTGTTAATCTTTTCCGGGTGATCTTTTCTTGGTTCTTTCACTTCTATTTGAACTTCTTGTTCACATTTTTCTTCATTTCTTGGAATGGGAGGATTGTATAGGAATTCTTCTTCATCACTTCAATTTGAAGCTTCCCCGTCTTCCAATTTTGGTTTTTCATATGTTGTTGATAACATATTTATGTTTTCATTCTGAGGGTTTTCTTGAGTGGTGAAATTATGATTGACTTCATTGTCAACTTCCATCGGACCATGTATGTAATGTTTAACTCTGTGACCATTAACTTTAAATTTAATCACATTTGAATTTATTAACTCTATTGTTCCGTATGGAAAAACTCTTTTGACTATGAATGGTCCACACCATCTTGATTTTAATTTTTCAAGAAATAGCTTGAATCGTGAATTAAAAAGAAGAACTCTATCTCCTTCCTTAAATTCTTTTGAACTTCTGACTCTTTTATCATGTCATTTCTTTGTTCTTTCCTTATAGATTAACGAATTTTCGAACGTTTCATGTCTTAATTCTTCTAATTCATTTAGTTGACTTAACCGTAGACGCCCAGCTTCATGCAAATCAAGATTACATGTCTTCAAAGCCCAAAATGCTTTGTGCTCAATTTCTACTGGAAGATGACATGCTTTTCCGTAAACGAGTTTAAAAGGTGTGGTGCCAATTGGAGTTTTGTAGGCTATTCTAAAAGCCCAGAGTGCATCCTCCAATTTCATGGACTATTCCTTCGGATTTGATCCTACGGTTTTCTCTAGAATACATTTTAAGGCTCGGTTGGTATTTTTAACTTGTCCACTTGTTTGTGGATGATAAGCGGTTGAGATTTTATGAGTTACTCCATATATTTTAAGAACTTTCTCAAGTTGATTATTACAAAAATGAGTACCCCGATCACTTATTAAAGCTTTCGGTGTTCCGAACCTAGCAAAAAGACGTTTTAAAAATTGACTACAACTCATGCATCGTTAGTTGGGAGAGCTTGTGCTTCCGCCCATTTAGATACATAATCAATGGCAATGAGAATGTAGAGATTATTATGAGATTTTGGAAATGGACCCATAAAGTCAATACCCCAAACGTTAAATACTTCACATACTTGAATGACATTTTGTGGCATTTCATCTCGTTGACTTATTTTTCCGGCCCTTTGACATGCATCACAGGATTTACAAAGAAGGTTCGCGTCTTTAAAAATTGTAGGCCAATAGAATCCAGCTTCGTAAACTTTTCTTGCTGTGAGTTGAGGCCCATAATGCCCTCCTGTCGGTCCTGTGTGACAATGATTTAAGATTTGACTAGCTTCATCCCCGAATACACATCGGCGTATTATTCCATCGGGACAACTTTTAAATAAATGTGGATCTTCCCAGAAATAGTGTTTTATATCACTAAAGAATTTCTTTCGTTTTTGGTACAACAACCCTTTTTCAAGGAATCCACATACTAAGTAGTTTGCATAGTCTGAACAACTTTCCAACAACTTTCCAAATATTGTCCACGCCTCATATAGAGTTTCATTTGCCTTTTGCGTGAACGTAACAATTTCTCCTTGAAACCTCAGCTTTAGATGCCGGAAATAATTGTTTAAGAAATTTTTCAACTAAGACATTGTAACATCCCGCGTTTTTCCGTTAAATTTATTTTAACACCGTCTTTTTTTTTAAAATAATATCTTTCGTATTTAAATTCGTCGACTCCGTTGACGAACGTTCATAATATTCTCGTTATTTAATTATAACATCTCTCGTTAACTTGCGTTTTAAAAATATTCGATCGGTTAAATCCCGCACCCGCTTCTAAACTCGAGGGACTAAAATTGACACGGGGCAAACTAGTTGACCAGGTCAACTAGTCCACCCCAATCACCACCATTCAACCATCTCCCTCTCTCTCTCTCTCTTTCTCTCTAGCAAGAACACACACACAAACCCCAACTTCATAAAATCATCATCTAAATTCGATCTAGGAGGCTTACAACAAAACAAATTACATTTTCGTGATCCTCTCTTCATTCTCTACGATTTGATACTAACTTCATCGATTTTGGGTAACAATTCTAAAACTCTAGATTTCTCTAAATTCGTGTTTTTGACTTGAAATGGTGTTAGTTAGTGTCTATGGCTCGTGTATAACATGAATATATGCTTTGTTTGCTCGATTCGTTGTTTTGAGTAACTAGTTTGAACATTTGAAATGGGTGTGCTAAATCCTTGATTTTGGATGAGTTAAAGTTGTTTAATTGTTAAAGTTCATGTTTTAATTGTGTTACTAGTATCATTAGCTACATTTTGATGTGTAGGTTGATTAAGAAAACTTCAAAAACCCGATTAAGGATTTTGTGATGTTTGATTAGGGTTGATAGACTTTGAAATGATCTTTTGATGCGTTGAATGCTTGTTAATGTTGTTAGTAAGTGTTTAGATGAAATGTATACTTAATTACCTTCGAAACGGCATATCGTATGTGTAAATTGGATTCCCGAATCATAAAATACGTTTTACGAACTTGAAACTTTGAAAATGGACTTTTATTGATCACTTGATGAGATTTCGGCTATTGTAAATGATGTTTTTGTTTGATGATATGTGGTTAGTTGTATTGCTCGTCAAAATACCTTTCCGAGGATATAAGATACATGTTTTGGTTGTTTGCGGATCATAAATGGCGAATGTTTGATGTTTGGTTCGTGCATACTTTGAAAAACTGACCAGAAATCTCTGCCCAGATGGTGGCGCGGCGCGCCCCATCCCCGCGCGGCGCGCGGATTGGCCTGGCCAGATTCTGCTTTGTTTGGCGCATTTCACGCGAAATGTTTGACTAGCTATCGACCTCCGATTCACATGAAACTTGTTTTAATATACTTGTATATGAATATTTAGCATAGAAAAATAGTTCGGGACCCGACCCGAACATGTTGACTTTTTCGTTGACTTTGACCAAGTTTGACTTTTAGTCAAACTTAACCAAACTTTTATACAATCATTCTAACATGCTTTTATACTTGTTTCTTGTATGAAACTTGACAACGTGATTCACATGCTATACTTAATCGAGTCGTAACGAGCCATAGGACTAATTGAACACATTTCACCCGACCTTGTGTCGTAACCGGTTAATTGATATAACTTACTTGTTTAGGTCAAGGCTAAGCAACTTTCATGCACACGTTTACTTTGTGAAGTACTTTATACTCGTGCACTCGAGGTGAGATCATAGTCCCACCTTTTCAACAACTTTTATACTTTTAAATCGTGGGCTGAGAACACATATACTTTGTTACATCTTGTACTACTTACTTTTATGTTTTGAACACAAGTGTGAAAACAAACATTCCACGTGCGAGTTAGAACAAAAATGCCTCAATTCGATTATCATTAGTTACACTTGCAGGGTGTAAGCGAGAACTTATATTGTGTGGCCATACGGGTTTAACAAACCCTCATTCGGACGGTTCGCTACCGTTATGCGGATGAAATATATTTTTGTGTTTTAGTGCGGATTCTAGCACTGTGTGATGGGGTAACGTTGGTTAAGTTTTGATAATTGAGTGCTCGCGTATAACAACACTTTTGGAATGCAAATGATTTGGATAATCTACGTTATGGACATACAAAATCTTGTGGTTCAAAAACAACGTTTAATACTTACTAAACCTATGATTTCACCAACGTTTTTCGTTGACAGATTTCTATGTTTTTCTCAGGTCTTGCACGATATGTGATACATGCTTCCGCTCACTATTTGATACTTGCATTGGATGTCGAGTATACATGCATTACTTGGAGCGTCTTTTGACTTTACTTTAAACCGTGTCGCCTAGATTTCAAATGTACTTATAACCTTGTAACTTAACTTTTGGTTGAACAATTTTTGTAAACTTTGAAAACAATCTTTATTTTGAAATGAGGGTGACATATTTTGGTCAAACATTGTCATAAAGACTTATGACCAGGTAATGGGACCTACGTAGTCGACGCCGTCACTTGACGATTTGTCAGGGTCGCTACAAGTGGTATCAGAGCCTTGGTTATAGGGATTTAGAGTTCATTTGTGTCCACCCCGAGTCATAGGGTACATAGGTGAATCTAGACTACAACCGGCATATAGACTGAAGTAGGAATTACTTGACTATTCGTGCATTTATACTCGAACTCTTCTATCATATCTAACTCGTATTCGATCTTGATCTTACGTTGATAAATTTTGTTGACGCGCCACCTTGACCTTATGAAGTAATGTTAAATGCACATGAGAATCAGGGTAATATAATTTCCGGGATTATATTACGGTGATTCATATGGACATTCCGACATTATGACATAAAGAATTTAAGGCGAGTCAAGGAAAATTTTCTCTACATCATCATTCCATATCATGATTAGTATTATTGAGAATACTAATCAATGATATTCTTGTGTCTTGAAGGAACAATGCCTCCCCGTCGCGGGCCACGTAATGAAACTTCCGAACAAGCTTTTCAACGCATGATAGCCGCCGCCATAGGTGCGGCTATGGCTAGTATCTCCTCCGACATCAATAACAACCACAACCACAACGACCATGGAGCTGGTAATTCAAACGAGGGTTGCTCCTACAAAACTTTCATGGGGTGCAAACCTCACACCTTCGATGGGACCGGAGGACCGGTTGTGCTCACCCGATGGTTTGAGCAAACAGAAGCCGTTTTTAGCATAAGCGGTTGTCGGGACCAAGACAAAGTCAAATATTCCACCCACACTTTTGCCGGTATCGCCCTCACATGGTGGAATACGTATGTGCTGTCGGTGGGTATCGATGAAGCCCACACACTCTCATGGGCCGACTTAAAGAAAAAGATGATCACCGAATACTTCCCGCGCGAAGAGACCCGTAAGCTCGAACACGAACTAAGAACTTTAAAAGCGGTCGGGAATGACCTAAAGGCATATAATCAACGATTTTCTGAGCTATCCTTGATGTGCCCAAACCTCGTGACCCCCGAACCTCTAAGGGTTGAACTTTACATGGATGGTCTTCCCAAGAGCATCAAACAAGGAGTAATGTCATCCAAACCCAGTAATCACCAAGAGGCCCTGAATATGGCCCGTCAATTGATCGAAACGGTAGACGAGATTGAAGTGCCGGCACCTAAAGCCGAGGATGAGTCGGGTGACAACAAAAGAAAATGGGAAGCCCCCCAATCGAGTAACTACAACAACAACTTTTCCAAGGGACCTCTCACCCCCGTCGGCAAGAAAAGTTATGCCGGGACACGACCTTTTTGCAACAAATGCCACAAGCATCATTTTGGTGAATGTGGCAAGCTAATTTGCCATCGGTGCCAAAGTAGTGGTCATATTGCCAAGTATTGTGGAAGTACCGCCCCCGTCACTCAAAAGGGGCCCGACGCACCAAAGCCGAGTATTTGCTACAAATGTGGCCAATCGGGTCATTTTAGGAATGAATGCCCAAAGAATAAAGCAAAAACCAACGCGCGCCGTTGAACTTACAACATCGACACCTAGGATGCCCGAGACGATGATGGACTAGTCACGGGTATGTTTCTTCACAACAAACCGTATATTTCATACTTATTCGATTCGAGTACCGTTAGACGTTTTATAACCAAAGATTTGACTCGTGCTCTTTATATTCCACCTCTTTCCCCCAGATACTACTTAGACGATTTAAGTGACCGACGGAAAATATTGTGTGCCTATAAATTTTATTGGAGGATATACGTTAAGACTTTTGACTTGACACCTATAGAACTAGGGAGCTCGGAACCTATTCGTTAAAAAAAAATAAAAAATAAAAAAATAAAAAAAATGTTTCCCCATCATCTTGTATAGATTATTGTGAACTGGGTAATTTTCGGTTGGAAACCGATACCCTCTCCCTCGCATCCATGACCTCATGATTATTTGCACGAATCCCGTATGTTCCAAATCGACCTCCGTTCCGGTTATCATCAATTGGGGGTTAAGTGAGACGATGTCTCCTAAGCCACTTTCCGAACTCGCAACGTTAGTTGTAAAACTCTCTTAGTACCGTTTGATTTATTTAGGGCTCGCCCGTATCCATAAACCTCTTGAACCGCGTATGCAAATTCATATAGACTAATCTGTTATCGTATTTATAGATGACATCTTAACTTATTTAAGTAAAGAAGGAAAACGAACAACATCACCATCTTACGCTCGAACTTTTGAGAAAAGAGCAACTTTATACCAAATTCTCCGAGTGAGAATTTCTGTTGAACGAAGTCCAATTTTCTAGACCATGATGTTAATGGTCAAGGCATTACAATCAATCTCGAAATCAAGCCACATGTAATCAGGAAACTCTCCCAACTCAGACTTGTATTCGTAAAAATCTTAGATCTCACCGGTTGTTACCGAAGATTCATTTCTGACTTTTCTCGTGTTACACAACTTTAAACCTCTTCATGTCTGAGCCTTGAACGTGATTCTTCACACCAACCTTCCTAGCTAAATTCGTATAGCACTAGATGGAACACAAACATGGAAATATTTCTACTTGAACGCCGAAAGGCATACTCTCTCGACTCAAAAATCAACATAACTAAAATTCATTATTTTGCACGAAGAATTCAAATACTAAATTGTGGATCCGATCAATATTCTCGTCATCACGTACCACACTACATACCTCTGTTATTTCACCGTTACCGTCTGATATTACTGGAAATTAAGATAACATACAATCCAACGATACTTCACTCTTCTTTGACTTAACGCCCTTGTGTTTCTGATAATCGGTCAACTATTATTCAACCCCGAACTATACAACTACGTGTACTACCTCGTTTCTCTTTCAGACTTCAACTTTTGACAACTAGAGGCACGTTATGGCAACCTCGAGATGTAAACTCATCCTATTCTAAGTCCTCATTTCACTACTATCTTTACCGTTCGCATTTCCGTTTAAAGAAACTCCTTGTAACATTTCTCCATGGATAGAGAAACTCCTCATATTACATAAGTATTCGCCACGAGGGTGAATAGTCCTAACGAACATTTTTCGAACCCTAACTAACTTGTTCAAACGTATCTTAAGAGATTCTATTCCAACACGGTGTATCTTTGTCAATTATTCCGTATCGAAATACTCGTTCCACTTCTAGTTTTACAAGGAACCTTGTGAACCCGCTTAGACATGAGTACCGCGTACCACCCACAAACTGACGAACCGAGCAAACGAACGAATTACGTCTTGGAAAGACATGTCACAAACTCGTATTGTCACCTTTAGTAGATCACTCTTACAACAGTAGTTACCACTCATGTGTTCACGCGCACTTTCCGAAACCCTATATGACCGCTAATGTCATACCCCTGTTCATTTAACCAAAGCATCAACCACCGAAATCTGAACTCCATCAAGAAACAACAATTGAAATCATTCAAATCCGAGGAGGGCTCGAGACGATCCGTAGTCGCCAAAAGAGTTATACCAAACTTAGATGAAAACCTCACAAATCCCAGTGTGTAACCGCGTAATATTGATAACCCGCACCTTGGAAGGGTGTAATCCGTTTCGGGAATCAGGGAAAGTTAAACCCGCGACATGTTAACCCTTTTGAAACCTTAGGGCGTATTGGAACCGCTCCCTACCGTTTAGAACTTCCGACTCAATTAAGTTTCCGTTTACCCTACATTTCGTGTAACAAACTTAGAAACGTGTCCTGCGGAACAGGAACGTGCAATCCTGCTGGATACATCAACTATCGATGACAAACTTCTCTTCATAGGAAAACCAGTTGAAACCGGGGATCGTAAAAACCGAACTTAATGCAACGTAAAACCCTGACTATCCAAATTCATGAGAACCCTCAAGAACGTACTTTCACTTATTCATAGCATTGACAACGTAAAGTCTCGAGTAAGAGATATCGACTACTACTTCCAACTAAATTTCGGGACGAAATTTCTTTTGAGGTGTGGATAATGTAACATCCCGCGTTTTTCCGTTAAATTTATTTTAACACCGTCTTTTTTTTTTTAAAATAATATCTTTCGTATTTAAATTCGTCAACTCCGTTGACGAACGTTCATAATATTCTCGTTATTTAATTATAACATCTCTCGTTAACTTGCGTTTTAAAAATATTCGATCGGTTAAATCCCGCACCCGCTTCTAAACTCGAGGGACTAAAATTGACACGGGGCAAACTAGTTGACTAGGTCAACTAGTCCACCCCAATCACCACCATTCAACCATCTCCCTCTCTCTCTCTTTCTCTCTAGCAAGAACACACACACAAACCCCAACTTCATAAAATCATCATCTAAATTCGATCTAGGAGGCTTACAACAAAACAAATTACATTTTCGTGATCCTCTCTTCATTCTCTACGATTTGATACTAACTTCATCGATTTTGGGTAACAATTCTAAAACTCTAGATTTCTCTAAATTCGTGTTTTTGACTTGAAATGGTGTTAGTTAGTGTCTATGGCTCGTGTATAACATGAATATATGCTTTGTTTGCTCGATTCGTTGTTTTGAGTAACTAGTTTGAACATTTGAAATGGGTGTGCTAAATCCTTGATTTTGGATGAGTTAAAGTTGTTTAATTGTTAAAGTTCATGTTTTAATTGTGTTACTAGTATCATTAGCTACATTTTGATGTGTAGGTTGATTAAGAAAACTTCAAAAACCCGATTAAGGATTTTGTGATGTTTGATTAGGGTTGATAGACTTTGAAATGATCTTTTGATGCGTTGAATGCTTGTTAATGTTGTTAGTAAGTGTTTAGATGAAATGTATACTTAATTACCTTCGAAACGGCATATCGTATGTGTAAATTGGATTCCCGAATCATAAAATACGTTTTACGAACTTGAAACTTTGAAAATGGACTTTTATTGATCACTTGATGAGATTTCGGCTATTGTAAATGATGTTTTTGTTTGATGATATGTGGTTAGTTGTATTGCTCGTCAAAATACCTTTCCGAGGATATAAGATACATGTTTTGGTTGTTTGCGGATCATAAATGGTGAATGTTTGATGTTTGGTTCGTGCATACTTTGAAAAACTGACCAGAAATCTCTGCCCAGATGGTGGCGCGGCGCGCCCCATCCCCGCGCGGCGCGCGGATTGGCCTGGCCAGATTCTGCTTTGTTTGGCGCATTTCACGCGAAATGTTTGACTAGCTATCGACCTCCGATTCACATGAAACTTGTTTTAATATACTTGTATATGAATATTTAGCATAGAAAAATAGTTCGGGACCCGACCCGAACATGTTGACTTTTTCGTTGACTTTGACCAAGTTTGACTTTTAGTCAAACTTAACCAAACTTTTATACAATCATTCTAACATGCTTTTATACTTGTTTCTTGTATGAAACTTGACAACGTGATTCACATGCTATACTTAATCGAGTCGTAACGAGCCATAGGACTAATTGAACACATTTCACCCGACCTTGTGTCGTAACCGGTTAATTGATATAACTTACTTGTTTAGGTCAAGGCTAAGCAACTTTCATGCACACGTTTACTTTGTGAAGTACTTTATACTCGTGCACTCGAGGTGAGATCATAGTCCCACCTTTTCAACAACTTTTATACTTTTAAATCGTGGGCTGAGAACACATATACTTTGTTACATCTTGTACTACTTACTTTTATGTTTTGAACACAAGTGTGAAAACAAACATTCCACGTGCGAGTTAGAACAAAAATGCCTCAATTCGATTATCATTAGTTACACTTGCAGGGTGTAAGCGAGAACTTATATTGTGTGGCCATACGGGTTTAACAAACCCTCATTCGGACGGTTCGCTACCGTTATGCGGATGAAATATATTTTTATGTTTTAGTGTGGGTTCTAGCACTGTGTGATGGGGTAACGTTGGTTAAGTTTTGATAATTGAGTGCTCGCGTATAACAACACTTTTGGAATGCAAATGATTTGGATAATCTACGTTATGGACATACAAAATCTTGTGGTTCAAAAACAACGTTTAATACTTACTAAACCTATGATTTCACCAACGTTTTTCGTTGACAGATTTCTATGTTTTTCTCAGGTCTTGCACGATATGTGATACATGCTTCCGCTCACTATTTGATACTTGCATTGGATGTCTAGTATACATGCATTACTTGGAGCGTCTTTTGACTTTACTTTAAACCGTGTCGCCTAGATTTCAAATGTACTTATAACCTTGTAACTTAACTTTTGGTTGAACAATTTTTGTAAACTTTGAAAACAATCTTTATTTTGAAATGAGGGTGACATATTTTGGTCAAACATTGTCATAAAGACTTATGACCAGGTAATGGGACCCACGTAGTCGACGCCGTCACTTGACGATTTGTCGGGGTCGCTACAGACATCCCATGTATCAATTGCCCCTTCAGGTAACGATTCAACTAGCTTCGATATCATATCTTCTAAATTTGACTTTTTATCATCGGTTTGTGGTGGTTTATTTAGAAAAATAGGTCTTTGCTGGTTGTAAGTATTGTTGGATACTTGTTGATTGCTAGGACCATGTTAGTTGTTGTATGGAACATTTCAGCTATAATTTTGATTTTGATTGTAGTTTGGTCTTGGCGGTTGATAATTATTTTGATAATTATTTCCAGGCATTTGGTTTATGTATGAAACATTCTCTCGTTGTTTCATTCTTTGTTCAATACTGAGACAATCTTTTGTCAAATGTGGTCCTCCACACTGCTCAAAACTAATTCGTATTGCGTGAATATCTTTAATCATCTTTTCCATTCGTCTTTCGAAAGCATCTAACTTTGCAGAAATGGAATCAAAGTCATGGCTAGAATCGGCTCTAGCCGCTTTAGATGATCTAACGATATCTTTTTCTTGATGCCACTCATGTGAGTGGGAAGCAGTGTTATCAATAATTTTGTAAGCTTCAGTTGCGGTTTTCTTCATAATGGAACCACCAGCTGCTATGTCGATGTCTTTTCGTGTAGTAATATCGCATCCTTGGTAGAATATTTGTACTATTTGATAAATGTCTAAACCATGTTGCGGACATCCTCTCAACAACTTTCCAAATCTAGTCCACGCCTCATATAGAGTTTCATTTGCCTTTTGGTACGACAACCCTTTTTCAAGGAATCCACATACTAAGTAGTTTGCATAGTCTGCAAACCATGAAATTTCATTATAATCTATCTTCAATAGATATTCATCAGGAAAGTTATCTTGTATGGCCGATTCATTTAGAACTTCTAATTTAGGATTTTCAAGATGAGAAAGATGATCAGCTGCGAGATTTTCTGCTCCCTTTTTGTCTCGGATTTCAATATCGAACTTTTGTAAGAGTAAGATCCAACGGATTAATCGTGATTTGACATCTTGTTTCAAAAATAGGTATCTAAGAGCAGAATGGTCGGTATAGACTGAAATGTCCCGTTCTTATTGATTAAAAACGTTCCATATTAATTGATTTCGTTGCGAGGTTTTGACCTCTATATGAGACGTTTTTCAAAGACTGCATTCATTTTTAAAACAAACCATAACCTTTATTTCATAAATAAAGGTTTAAAAAGCTTTACGTAGATTATCAAATAATGATAATCTAAAATATCCTGTTTACACACGACCATTACATAATGGTTTACAATACAAATATGTTACATCGAAATCAGTTTCTTGAATGCAGTTTTTACACAATATCATACAAACATGGACTCCAAATCTTGTCCTTATTTTAGCATGCAACAGCGGAAGCTCTTAATATTCACCTGAGAATAAACATGCTTTAAACGTCAACAAAAATGTTGGTGAGTTATAGGTTTAACCTATATATATCAAATCGTAACAATAGACCACAAGATTTCATATTTCAATACACATCCCATACATAGAGATAAAAATCATTCGTATGGTGAACACCTGGTAACCGACATTAACAAGATGCATATATAAGAATATCCCCATCATTCCGGGACACCCTTCGGATATGATATAAATTTCGAAGTACTAAAGCATCCGGTACTTTGGATGGGGTTTGTTAGGCCCAATAGATCTATCTTTAGGATTCGCGTCAATTAGGGTGTCTGTTCCCTAATTCTTAGATTACCAGACTTAATTAAAAGGGGCATATTCGATTTCGATAATTCAACCATAGAATGTAGTTTCACGTACTTGTGTCTATTTTGTAAATCATTTATAAAACCTACATGTATTCTCATCCCAAAAATATTAGATTTTAAAAGTGGGACTATAACTCACTTTCACAGATTTTTACTTCGTCGGGAAGTAAGACTTGGCCACTGGTTGATTCACGAACCTATAACAATATATACATATATATCAAAGTATGTTCAAAATATATTTACAACACTTTTAATATATTTTGATGTTTTAAGTTTATTAAGTCAGCTGTCCTCGTTAGTAACCTACAACTAGTTGTCCACAATTAGATGTACAGAAATAAATCGATAAATATTATCTTGAATCAATCCACGACCCAGTGTATACGTATCTCAGTATTGATCACAACTCAAACTATATATATTTTGGAATCAACCTCAACCCTGTATAGCTAACTCCAACATTCACATATAGAGTGTCTATGGTTGTTCCAAAATATATATAGATGTGTCGACATGATAGGTCGAAACATTGTATACGTGTCTATGGTATCTCAAGATTACATAATATACAATACAAGTTGATTAAGTTATGGTTGGAATAGATTTGTTACCAATTTTCACGTAGCTAAAATGAGAAAAATTATCCAATCTTGTTTTACCCATAACTTCTTCATTTTAAATCCGTTTTGAGTGAATCAAATTGCTATGGTTTCATATTGAACTCTATTTTATGAATCTAAACAGAAAAGTATAGGTTTATAGTCGGAAAAATAAGTTACAAGTCGTTTTTGTAAAGGTAGTCATTTCAGTCGAAAGAACGACGTCTAGATGACCATTTTAGAAAACATACTTCCACTTTGAGTTTAATCATAATTTTTGGATATAGTTTCATGTTCATAATAAAAATCATTTTCTCAGAATAACAACTTTAAAATCAAAGTTTATCATAGTTTTTAATTAACTAACCCAAAACAGCCCGCGGTGTTACTAAGACGGCGTAAATTCGGTTTTACGGTGTTTTTCGTGTTTCCAGGTTTTAAATTATTAAGTTAGCATATCATATAGATATATAACATGTGTTTAGTTGATTTTAAAATTCAAGTTAGAAGGATTAACTTTTGTTTGCGAACAAGTTTAGAATTAACTAAACTATGTTCTAGTGATTACAAGTTTAAACCTTCGAATAAGATAGCTTTATATGTATGAATCGAATGATGTTATGAACATCATTACTACCTTAAGTTCCTTGGATAAACCTACTGGAAAAGAGAAAAATGGATCTAGCTTCAATGGATCCTTGGATGGCTCGAAGTTCTTGAAGCAGAATCATGACACGAAAACAAGTTCAAGTAAGATCATCACTTGAAATAAGATTGTTATAGTTATAGAAATTGAACCAAAGTTTGAATATGATTATTAACTTGTATTAGAATGATAACCTACTGTAAGAAACAAAGATTTCTTGAGGTTGGATGATCACCTTACAAGATTGGAAGTGAGCTAGCAAACTTGAAAGTATTCTTGATTTTATGAAACTAGAACTTTTGGAATTTATGAAGAACACTTAGAACTTGAAGATAGAACTTGAGAGAGATCAATTAGATGAAGAAAATTGAAGAATGAAAGTGTTTGTAGGTGTTTTTGGTCGTTGGTGTATGGATTAGATATAAAGGATATGTAATTTTGTTTTCATGTAAATAAGTCATGAATGATTACTCATATTTTTGTAATTTTATGAGATATTTCATGCTAGTTGCCAAATGATGGTTCCCACATGTGTTAGGTGACTCACATGGGCTGCTAAGAGCTGATCATTGGAGTGTATATACCAATAGTACATACATCTAAAAGCTGTGTATTGTACGAGTACGAATACGGGTGCATACGAGTAGAATTGTTGATGAAACTGAACGAGGATGTAATTGTAAGCATTTTTGTTAAGTAGAAGTATTTTGATAAGTATATTGAAGTCTTTCAAAAGTGTATAAATACATATTAAAACACTACATGTATATACATTTTAACTGAGTCGTTAAGTCATCGTTAGTCGTTACATGTAAGTGTTGTTTTGAAACCTTTAGGTTAACGATCTTGTTAAATGTTGTTAACCCAATGTTTATAATATCAAATGAGATTTTAAATTATTATATTATCATGATATTATCATGTATGAATATCTCTTAATATGATATATATACATTAAATGTCTTTACAACGATAATCGTTACATATGTCTCGTTTAAAAATCATTAAGTTAGTAGTCTTGTTTTTACATATGTAGTTCATTGTTAATATACTTAATGATATGTTTACTTATCATAGTATCATGTTAACTATATATATATCCATATATATGTCATCATATAGTTTTTACAAGTTTTAACGTTCGTGAATCACCGGTCAACTTGGGTGGTCAATTGTCTATATGAAACATATTTCAATTAATCAAGTCTTAACAAGTTTGATTTCTTAACATGTTGGAAACATTTAATCATGTAAATATCAATCTCAATTAATATATATAAACATGGAAAAGTTCGGGTCACTACAGTACCTACCCGTTAAATAAATTTCGTCCCGAAATTTTAAGCTGTTGAAGGTGTTGACGAATCTTCTGGAAATAGATGCGGGTATTTCTTCTTCATCTGATCTTCACGCTCCCAGGTGAACTCGGGTCCTCTACGAGTATTCCATCGAACCTTAACAATTGGTATCTTGTTTTGCTTAAGTCTTTTAACCTCACGATCCATTATTTCGACGGGTTCTTCGATGAATTGAAGTTTTTCGTTGATTTGGATTTCATCTAACGGAATAGTGAGATCTTCTTTAGCAAAACATTTCTTTAAATTCGAGACGTGGAAAGTGTTATGTACAGCCGTGAGTTGTTGAGGTAACTCTAGTCGGTAAGCTACTGGTCCGACACGATCAATAATCTTGAATGGTCCAATATACCTTGGATTTAATTTCCCTCGTTTACCAAATCGAACAACGCCTTTCCAAGGTGCAACTTTAAGCATGACCATCTCTCCAATTTCAAATTCTATATCTTTTCTTTTAATGTCAGCGTAGCTCTTTTGTCGACTTTGGGCGGTTTTCAACCGTTGTTGAATTTGGATGATCTTCTCGGTAGTTTCTTGTATAATCTCCGGACCCGTAATCTGTCTATCCCCCACTTCACTCCAACAAATCGGAGACCTGCACTTTCTACCATAAAGTGCTTCAAACGGCGCCATCTCAATGCTTGAATGGTAGCTGTTGTTGTAGGAAAATTCTGCTAACGGTAGATGTCGATCCCAACTGTTTCCGAAATCAATAACACATGCTCGTAGCATGTCTTCAAGCGTTTGTATCGTCCTTTCGCTCTGCCCATCAGTTTGTGGATGATAGGCAGTACTCATGTCTAGACGAGTTCCTAATGCTTGCTGTAATGTCTGCCAGAATCTTGAAATAAATCTGCCATCCCTATCAGAGATAATAGAGATTGGTATTCCATGTCTGGAGATGACTTCCTTCAAATACAGTCGTGCTAACTTCTCCATCTTGTCATCTTCTCTTATTGGCAAGAAGTGTACTGATTTGGTGAGACTGTCAACTATTACCCAAATAGTATCAAAACCACTTGCAGTCCTTGGCAATTTAGTGATGAAATCCATGGTAATGTTTTCCCATTTCCATTCCGGGATTTCGGGTTGTTGAAGTAGACCTGATGGTTTCTGATGCTCAGCTTTGACCTTAGAACACGTCAAACATTCTCCTACGTATTTAGCAACATCGGCTTTCATACCCGGCCACCAAAAATGTTTCTTGAGATCCTTGTACATCTTCCCCGTTCCAGGATGTATTGAGTATCTGGTTTTATGAGCTTCTCTAAGTACCATTTCTCTCATATCTCCAAATTTTGGTACCCAAATCCTTTCAGCCCTATACCGGGTTCCGTCTTCCCGAATATTAAGATGCTTCTCCGATCCTTTGGGTATTTCATCCTTTAAATTTCCCTCTTTTAAAACTCCTTGTTGCGCCTCCTTTATTTGAGTAGTAATGTTATTATGAATCATTATATTCATAGATTTTACTCGAATGGGTTCTCTGTCCTTCCTGCTCAAGGCATCGGCTACCACATTTGCCTTCCCCGGGTGGTAACGAATCTCAAAGTCGTAATCATTCAATAATTCAATCCACCTACGCTACCTCATATTCAGTTGTTTCTGATTAAATATGTGTTGAAGACTTTTGTGGTCGGTATATATAATACTTTTGACCCCATATAAGTAGTGCCTCCAAGTCTTTAATGCAAAAACAACCGCGCCTAATTCCAAATCATGCGTCGTATAATTTTGTTCGTGAATCTTCAATTGTCTAGACGCATAAGCAATCACCTTCGTTCGTTGCATTAATACACAACTGAGACCTTGCTTTGATGCATCACAATAAATCACAAAATCATCATTCCCTTCAGGCAATGACAATATAGGTGCCGTAGTTAGCTTTTTCTTCAATAACTGAAACGCTTCCTCTTGTTCATCATTCCATTCAAATTTCTTCCCTTTATGCGTTAATGCAGTCAAGGGTTTTGCTATTCTGGAAAAGTCTTGGATGAACCTTCTGTAGTAACCAGCTAGTCCTAAAAACTGGCGTATGTGTTTCGGAGTTTTTGGGGTTTCCCACTTTTCAACAGTTTCTATCTTTGCCGGATCCACCTTAATACCTTCTTTGTTCACTATGTGACCGAGGAATTGAACTTCTTCCAACCAAAATGCACACTTTAAAAACTTAGCGTACAATTCTTCCTTCCTCAATACTTCTAACACCTTTCTCAAATGTTCACCGTGTTCTTGGTCATTCTTTGAGTAAATAAGTATGTCATCAATGAAAACAATGACAAACTTGTCAAGGTATGGTCCACACACTCGGTTCATAAGGTCCATGAACACAGCTGGTGCATTAGTTAAACCAAACGGCATGACCATAAACTCGTAATGACCGTAACGTGTTCTGAAAGCAGTCTTTGGAATATCATCTTCTTTCACCCGCATTTGATGATACCCGGAACGTAAGTCAATCTTTGAATAAACAGACGAGCCTTGTAGTTGATCAAATAAGTCATCGATTCTCGGTAGTGGGTAGCGGTTCTTGATGGTAAGTTTGTTCAACTCTCGGTAGTCGATACACAACCTGAATGTACCATCTTTCTTCTTGACAAACAAAACAGGAGCTCCCCACGGTGATGTGCTTGGTCGAATGAAACCACGCTCTAAAAGTTCTTGTAATTGGCTTTGTAGTTCTTTCATCTCGCTGGGTGCGAGTCTGTAAGGAGCACGAGCTATTGGTGCAGCTCCTGGTACAAGATCTATTTGAAATTCAACGGATCGATGTGGGGGTAATCCCGATAATTCTTTCGGAAATACATCAGGAAATTCTTTTGCGACGGGAACATCATTGATGCTCTTTTCTTCAGTTTGTACTTTCTCGACGTGTGCTAGAACAGCATAGCAACCTTTTCTTATTAGTTTTTGTGCCTTCAAATTACTAATAAGATGTAGCTTCGTGTTGCCCTTTTCTCCGTACACCATTAAGGGTTTTCCTTTTTCTCGTATAATGCGAATTGCATTTTTGTAACAAACGATCTCCGCTTTCACTTCTTTCAACCAGTCCATACCGATTATCACATCAAAACTCCCTAACTCTACTGGTATCAAATCAATCTTAAATGTTTCGCTAACCAGTTTAATTTCTCGATTCCGACATATATTATCTGCTGAAATTAATTTACCATTTGCTAATTCGAGTAAAAATTTACTATCCAAAGGCGTCAATGGACAACTTAATTTAGCACAAAAATCTCTACTCATATAGCTTCTATCCGCACCCGAATCAAATAAAACGTAAGCAGATTTATTGTCAATAAGAAACGTACCCGTAACAAGCTCCGGGTCTTCCTGTGCCTCTGCCGCATTAATATTGAAAACTCTTCCACGGCCTTGTCCATTCGTGTTCTCCTGGTTCGGGCAATTTCTAATAATGTGGCCCGGTTTTCCACATTTATAACAAACTACATTGGCATAACTTGCTCCGACACTACTTGCTCCGCCATTACTCGTTCCGACACCATTTGTTCCTTTGGTTCTATTAACCCCTGGTCCGTAGACCTCACACTTCGCCGCGCTATGACCATTTCTTTTACACTTGTTGCAAAATTTGGTGCAGAACCCCGAGTGATTCTTTTCACACCTTTGGCATAGCTGCTTCTGATTGTTGTTGTTGTTGCGGTTATTATTGTTGTTGGGATGATTGTTGTAGTTGCTGTTGTTGTTGTTGTTGTTGTTGTTGTTGTTGTTGTTGGGCCATTTGTTGTAGTTGCGATTGATGTTGCGATTGTTGGGATAATTGTTGCGATTATTGTTGTAATTGCTGTTGTTGTTGTATTGGTGATTCTTATCACCGTTTTCCTCCCACTTTCTTTTGACTTGCTTCACATTGGCCTCTTCAGCAGTCTGTTCTTTAATTCTTTCTTCAATTTGGTTCACGAGTTTGTGAGCCATTCTACATGCCTATTGTATGGAGGCGGGCTCGTGTGAACTTATATCTTCTTGGATTCTTTCCGGTAATCGTTTCACAAACGCGTCGATCTTCTCTTCCTCATCTTCGAATGCTCCCGGACACAATAGGCACAATTCTGTGAATCGTCTTTCGTACGTGGTAATATCAAATCCTTGGGTTCGTAACCCTCTAAGTTCTGTCTTGAGCTTATTGACCTCGGTTCCGGGACGGTACTTCTCGTTCATCAAGTGCTTGAATGCTGACCACGGTAGTGCGTACGCATCGTCTTGTCCCACTTGCTCTAGATAGGTATTCCACCATGTTAACGCAGAACCTGTGAAGGTATGCGTAGCGTACTTTACTTTGTCCTCTTCAGTACACTTACTTATGGCAAACACCGATTCGACCTTCTCGGTCCACCGTTTCAATCCGATCGGTCCTTCGGTTCCATCAAATTCCAAAGGTTTGCAGGCAGTGAATTCTTTGTAGGTGCATCCTACACGATTTCCTGTACTGCTAGATCCAAGGTTATTGTTGGTATGTAGCGCAGCCTGTACTGCGGCTATGTTTGAAGCTAGAAAAGTACGGAATTCCTCTTCATTCATATTCACGGTGTGTCGAGTAGTCGGTGCCATTTCCTTCAAAATAGTTAAATGGAACAAGTTAATCATACAGAATATTAAGAGTAGTTAATAGTATTTTGTAGCATAATATGAACTCATTTATAAAAGCTTTTTCTTCATATTAGCGTTTTATAAGTTTAAATTCGGGTAGTACCTACCCGTTAAGTTCATACTTAGTAGCTAATATACAATTCAACTACTACAATTCTATATGAAAAACTGATTATAATAATATTTCACGTTCAAACTTTTATACAATATTTTACAAACTTACAATACCGCTTATTTTACATAAAGCATGAAATATAGCACACAATAACTTTGATACAAGATAGTTGTGAAGATAATTCTAGCTAGTACACAAGTCGTTCAGCAAAGGCAATAAAGACACGTAATTCATACGTCCAGAAACAAGTCATGCATTCTGGTTTTACTAGGACTACTTCCCATCCTTGGTCTTGTGCAACATAACCGTTATGGCCGTTGATAAGACAGCGTGTTGTAACATCGTCAAAGGGACGAGGGTTACGTAATGTCCAACAGTCCCGTAATAATCTAAAAACCTCATTTCTTACCCCAATTACCGACTCCGTCACTTGTGGAAACGTTTTGTTTAATAGTTGTAGCCCGATGTTCTTGTTCTCACTTTGGTGAGAAGCGAACATTACTAATCCGTAAGCATAACATGCTTCTTTATGTTGCATGTTAGCCGCTTTTTCTAAATCACGAAGTCCAATATTTGGATATATTGAGTCAAAATAATTTCTTAACCCGTTGCGTAAAATAGCATTTGGGTTCCCCGCAATATATGCGTCAAAGTAAACACATCGTAACTTATGGGTTTCCCAATGTGATATCCCCCATCTTTCAAACGAAAGTCTCTTATAAACCAAGACATTCTTGGAACGTTCTTCGAATGTCTTACAAACTGATCTCGCCTTAAATAGTTGTGCCGAGGAATTCTGGCCGACTCTAGACAAGATTTCATCAATCATGTCTCCGGGTAGGTCTCTTAAAATATTGGGTTGTCTATCTATTTTTTGTTTTTAAACTGTAAAATAGACAAGACTTAGATTCATAAAAAAATACTTATTAATACAAGCAATTTTTACATATATCATAAAGCATAAGAACACTATATTACATATATTACACCACACGAATACAACTATCTTATTCCGACACGCTCGTTTCTTCTTCTTCGGTTTTGGTTCGTTTTGCCAAGTTTCTAGGGATATATGATGTTCCCCTAATATGAGCTGTCGTTGTCCACATTGATTTAGAAAAACCTGGTGGTTTAGAGGTTCCCGGGTCATTGTTACAACTTAAGGACTTCGGGCGTTGACGATACATATAAAGTTCATCGGGGTTGGAATTAGATTTCTCTATTTTTATGCCCTTTCCCTTATTATTTTCTTTTTCCTTTTTAAATTCAGTTGGGGTAATTTCTATAACATCATCGGAATTCTCGTCGGAATCCGATTCATCGGAGAATTGGTAATCCTCCCAATATTTTGCTTCCTTGGCGGAAACACCATTGACCATAATTAACCTTGGTCGGTTGGTTGAGGATTTTCTTTTACTTAACCGTTTTATTATTTCCCCCACCGGTTCTATTTCTTTATCCGGTTCCGATTCTTCTTCCGGTTCCGATTCTTCTTCCGGTTCCTCTTCGGGAACTTGTGAATCAGTCCATGAATCATTCCAATTTACATTTGACTCTTCATTATTATTAGGTGAGTCAACGGGACTTGTTCTAGAGGTAGACATCTATCACATAATATCAAACGCGTTAAGAGATTAATATATCACATAATATTCACATGTTAAAAATATATAGTTTCCAACAAAATTTGTTAAGCAATCATTTTTCAAGTAAACACGGTCGAAGTCCAGACTCACTAATGCATCCTAACAAACTCGATAAGACACACTAATGAAAAATTCTGGTTCTCTAAGACCAACGCTCTGATACCAACTGAAATATCCCGTTCTTATTGATTAAAAACGTTCCATATTAATTGATTTCGTTGCGAGGTTTTGACCTCTATATGAGACGTTTTTCAAAGACTGCATTCATTTTTAAAACAAACCATAACCTTTATTTCATAAATAAAGGTTTAAAAAGCTTTACGTAGATTATCAAATAATGATAATCTAAAATATCCTGTTTACACACGACCATTACATAATGGTTTACAATACAAATATGTTACATCGAAATCAGTTTCTTGAATGCAGTTTTTACACAATATCATACAAACATGGACTCCAAATCTTGTCCTTATTTTAGTATGCAACAGCGGAAGCTCTTAATATTCACCTGAGAATAAACATGCTTTAAACGTCAACAAAAATGTTGGTGAGTTATAGGTTTAACCTATATATATCAAATCGTAACAATAGACCACAAGATTTCATATTTCAATACACATCCCATACATAGAGATAAAAATCATTCGTATGGTGAACACCTGGTAACCGACATTAACAAGATGCATATATAAGAATATCCCCATCATTCTGGGACACCCTTCGGATATGATATAAATTTCGAAGTACTAAAGCATCCGGTACTTTGGATGGGGTTTGTTAGGCCCAATAGATCTATCTTTAGGATTCGCGTCAATTAGGGTGTCTGTTCCCTAATTCTTAGATTACCAGACTTATTTAAAAGGGGCATATTCGATTTCGATAATTCAACCATAGAATGTAGTTTCACGTACTTGTGCCTATTTTGTAAATCATTTATAAAACCTGCATGTATTCTCATCCCAAAAATATTAGATTTTAAAAGTGGGACTATAACTCACTTTCACAGATTTTTACTTCGTCGGGAAGTAAGACTTGGCCACTGGTTGATTCACGAACCTATAACAATATATACATATATATCAAAGTATATTCAAAATATATTTACAACACTTTTAATATATTTTGATGTTTTAAGTTTATTAAGTCAGCTGTCCTCGTTAGTAACCTACAACTAGTTGTCCACAATTAGATGTACAGAAATAAATTGATAAATATTATCTTGAATCAATCCACAACCCAGTGTATACGTATCTCAGTATTGATCACAACTCAAACTATATATATTTTGGAATCAACCTCAACCCTGTATAGCTAACTCCAACATTCACATATAGAGTGTCTATGGTTGTTCCAAAATATATATAGATGTGTCGACATGATAGGTCGAAACATTGTATACGTGTCTATGGTATCTCAAGATTACATAATATACAATACAAGTTGATTAAGTTATGGTTGGAATAGATTTGTTACCAATTTTCACGTAGCTAAAATGAGAAAAATTATCCAATCTTGTTTTACCCATAACTTCTTCATTTTAAATCCGTTTTGAGTGAATCAAATTGCTATGGTTTCATATTGAACTCTATTTTATGAATCTAAACAGAAAAGTATAGGTTTATAGTCGGAAAAAAAAGTTACAATTCGTTTTTGTAAAGGTAGTCATTTCAGTCGAAAGAACGACGTCTAGATGACCATTTTAGAAAACATACTTCCACTTTGAGTTTAATCATAATTTTTGGATATAGTTTCATGTTCATAATAAAAATCATTTTCTCAGAATAACAACTTTAAAATCAAAGTTTATCATAGTTTTTAATTAACTAACCCAAAACAGCCCGCGGTGTTACTACGACGGCGTAAATTCGGTTTTACGGTGTTTTTCGTATTTCCAGGTTTTAAATTATTAAGTTAGCATATCATATAGATATAGAACATGTGTTTAGTTGATTTTAAAATTCAAGTTAGAAGGATTAACTTTTGTTTGCGAACAAGTTTAGAATTAACTAAACTATGTTCTAGTGATTACAAGTTTAAACCTTCGAATAAGATAGCTTTATATGTATGAATCGAATGATGTTATGAACATCATTACTACCTTAAGTTCCTTGGATAAACCTACTGGAAAAGAGAAAAATGGATCTAGCTTCATTGGATCCTTGGATGGCTCGAAGTTCTTGAAGCAGAATCATGACACGAAAACAAGTTCAAGTAAGATCATCACTTGAAATAAGATTGTTATAGTTATAGAAATTGAACCAAAGTTTGAATATGATTATTACCTTGTATTAGAATGATAACCTACTGTAAGAAACAAAGATTTCTTGAGGTTGGATGATCACCTTACAAGATTGGAAGTGAGCTAGCAAACTTGAAAGTATTCTTGATTTTATGAAACTAGAACTTTTGGAATTTATGAAGAACACTTAGAACTTGAAGATAGAACTTGAGAGAGATCAATTAGATGAAGAAAATTGAAGAATGAAAGTGTTTGTAGGTGTTTTTGGTCGTTGGTGTATGGATTAGATATAAAGGATATGTAATTTTGTTTTCATGTAAATAAGTCATGAATGATTACTCATATTTTTGTAATTTTATGAGATATTTCATGCTAGTTGCCAAATGATGGTTCCCACATGTGTTAGGTGACTCACATGGGCTGCTAAGAGCTGATCATTGGAGTGTATATACCAATAGTACATACATCTAAAAGCTATGTATTGTACGAGTACGAATACGGGTGCATACGAGTAGAATTGTTGATGAAACTGAACGAGGATGTAATTGTAAGCATTTTTGTTAAGTAGAAGTATTTTGATAAGTATATTGAAGTCTTTCAAAAGTGTATAAATACATATTAAAACACTACATGTATATACATTTTAACTGAGTCGTTAAGTCATCGTTAGTCGTTACATGTAAGTGTTGTTTTGAAACCTTTAGGTTAACGATCTTGTTAAATGTTGTTAACCCAATGTTTATAATATCAAATGAGATTTTAAATTATTATATTATCATGATATTATCATGTATGAATATCTCTTAATATGATATATATACATTAAATGTCTTTACAACGATAATCGTTACATATATGTCTCGTTTAAAAATCATTAAGTTAGTAGTCTTGTTTTTACATATGTAGTTCATTGTTAATATACTTAATGATATGTTTACTTATCATAGTATCATGTTAACTATATATATATCTATATATATGTCATCATATAGTTTTTACAAGTTTTAACGTTCGTGAATCACCGGTCAACTTGGGTGGTCAATTGTCTATATGAAACATATTTCAATTAATCAAGTCTTAACAAGTTTGATTGCTTAACATGTTGGAAACATTTAATCATGTAAATATCAATCTCAATTAATATATATAAACATGGAAAAGTTCGGGTCACTACATAGACCACCGTTTTTGCTAGAACGAGATACGAACGAAATTTGTCAAAAGTAAAGACAATAGCAAGGTTGAAATCATTTTTCAATCCTTTGTCCTAAAACGGCTCCCATTGCAAAATCACTTGCATCGCACATGAGTTCAAATGGTAGATTCCAATTTGGAGTTATCATGATCAGCGCATTAGTGAGTTTTTCTTTAAGAATATTAAAAGATTTGATGCATTCATCTGAAAAGATAAATGGAGCATCTTTTTCTAGGAGTTTATTCATAGGAGTGGCAATTTTAGAAAAGTCTTTTATGAAACGTCGGTAAAAACCGACATGCCATAGAAAACTCCCAACTCCTCTAACATTGGTGGGATGTGAAAGTTTAGCAATTACATCTACTTTAGCTCTATCCACTTCAATTCCTTCCTTTGAAATTTTATGACCAAGAACGATGCCTTCTTTAACCATGAAATGGCATTTCTTCCAATTAAGTACTAGATTTGATTGTTCGCATCTAATAAGCATTCTTTCAAGATTAACTAGACATGTTTCAAAAGTATCGCCGAAGACTGAAAAGTCATCCATGAAAACTTCCATGCATTCTTCTATCATGTCATGAAAAATCGCCATCATGCACCTTTGAAAGGTTGCAGGGGCGTTGCAAAGTCCAAATGGCATGCGTTTGTAAGCAAAAGTACCATAAGGGCACGTGAATGTGGTTTTCTCTTGATCCTCGGGTGCTATTGGAATTTGAAAATATCCGGAAAAACTGTCAAGAAAACAATAGTAACTATTTCCGGCTAACCTTTCCAACATTTGATCAATAAAAGGTAAGGGAAAGTGATCTTTTCTGGTGGCGTCATTTAATTTTCTATAATCAATACAAACACGCCATCCTGTTACAGTCTTAGTAGGAATAAGCTCATTTTTTTCATTTGTGATGACAGTCATGCCACCTTTCTTAGGTACTCATTGAACTGGGCATACCCACGGACTATCAGAGATTGGATAAATTAAACCTGCATCTAGCAGTTTAATAATTTCTTTCTTAACAACATCTTGCATATTAGGATTTAGTCTTCGTTGGCGTTGCACATACGTTTTATGACCTTCTTCCATAAGGATTTTATGTGTGCAATACGAAGGACTTATGCCTTTAATGTCATGATTCTTCCATGCAATAGCTGGTTTATGAGCTTTTAGCATAGAAATGAGTTGAGATTTTTCATTTTCCGTAAGAGAAGATGATATTATTACAGGTAATTCAGATTCACCATGTAAATAAGCGTATTCCAAATGGTTTGGAAGTGGCTTTAACTCTAATGTCGGTGGTTCTTCTATTGATGATTTGTATCGATATTTGTCTTCCTCTTTTAGCATTTGAAGTTCTTCTATTGTTGGTTCGTATTCATTTGCCATAAGTGCAGCTAACATTTCAGCTTCATCAATTGGTTCAGTTCCTTCTCCTAAAGAACATTCTCATGTTCCTTGTAATTCTGGAAATTCTTCTAACAATTCTGCATGTGAATCTATAGTTTGAATATAATAACATGTATCATCCGCAGATTGCGGTTGTTGCATGGCTCTGTCAACAGAAAAGGTAACACTCTCGTCCTCTATACTTAGGGTCAGTTTCTTACCGAACACGTCTATTATTGCTTTAGCCGTGTTTAAGAATGGTCTTCCTAGTATAAGAGGAACTCGAGAATCTTCTTCCATGTCCAGAATAACAAAATCTACTGGAAATACTAAAGTACCAACTTTAACTAGTATGTTCTCCATTATCCCTCTAGGATATTTTACTGATCGATCGGCTAGTTGTATGTTTATTCGTATTGGTTTCAATTCTCCGAGGTCTAGTTTAGTGTATAGTGAATACGGCATTAAATTTATACTAGCACCTAAGTCTGCCAATGCTTCTATTGAACAAAGACTACCCAGAAAATATGGAATTGTGAAACTTTCTGGATCAGAGAGTCTTTCTGGTATCTTATTCAACAGTACTGCAGAACAATTAGCATTCATAGTAACAGCCGAGAGTTCTTCCATTTTCTTTCTATTTGTGATTAGATCTTTCAGGAATTTGGCGTATCTTGGCATTCCTGAAATCACATCAATGAAAGGAAGATTGACATTAATTTGTTTAAACATATCCAAGAATTTGAATTGCTCGGATTCAAGTCTTTCTTTTCTCATTTTACTTGGGTAAGGAAGTGGTGGTTGGTATGGTTTAACATAAGGTTTAGCCTTAACTGTGTTATCTTCATTAACCTTTTCAACTACCGGTTCTTTTTCCTTATCTTGCTCAGGCTGTGGTGCCTGTGTAGTAGGAATAGCGTCATCAGAAATTACAGGTATTTCAGGTGGTTTAAGTGTAATACCACTTCTCGTGGTAATGGCTTTAGCTGTTTCATTCCGGGGGTTAGCATTTGTATCGCTGGGTAGACTTTCCAATTTTCTTTCACCTATCAACCTTGCTAGGTTGCTTACTTCTTGTTATAGATTTTGAATAGAAGCTTGTTGATTTCTAAATGCTTGAGCATTTTGTTCATTGGTTTGTTTCTGAGATGTGAAAAATTGAGTTTGAGATTCAACTAGCTTCGACATCATATCTTCTAAATTTGACTTTTTATCATCGGTTTGTGGTGGTTTATTTGGAAAAATAGGTCTTTGCTGGTTGTAAGTATTTTTGGATACTTGTTGATTGCTAGGACCTTGTTGGTTGTTGTATGGAACATTTCGGCTATAATTTTGATTTTGATTGTAGTTTGGTCTTGGCGGTTGATAATTATTTTGATAATTATTTCCAGGCCTTTGGTTTATGTATGAAACATTCTCTCGTTGTTCCATTCTTTGTTCAATACTGAGATAATCTTTTGTCAAATGTGGTCCTCCACACTGCTTAAAACTAATTCATATTGCGTGAATATCTTTAGTCATCTTTTCTATTCGTCTTTCGAAAGCATCTAACTTTGTAGAAATGGAATCAAAGTCATGGCTAGAATAGGCTCTAGCCACTTTAGATGATCTAACGATATCTTTTTCTTGATGCCACTCATGTGAGTGGGAAGCAGTGTTATCAATAATTTTGTAAGCTTCAGTTGCGATTTTCTTCATAATGGAACCACCAGCTGCTATGTCGATGTCTTTTCGTGTAGTAATATCGCATCCTTGGTAGAATATTTGTACTATTTGATAAATGTCTAAACCATGTTGCGGACATCCTCTCAACAACTTTCCAAATCTTGTCCACGCCTCATATAGAGTTTCATTTGCCTTTTGCGTGAACGTAACAATTTCTCCTTGAAGTCTCACGACTTTAGATGCCGGAAAGAATTGTTTAAGAAATTTTTCAACTAAGACATCCCATGTATCAATCGCCCCTTCAGGTAACGATTCTAACCAATCTTTGGCTTCTCCCTTTAAAGTCCAGGGAAATAACATGAGATAGATCTGTTCATCCTCAACTTCTCTGATTTTGAATAGAGTACAAATCCTATTAAAGGTACGAATATGTTTGTTTGGATCTTCCTTCGGCGCACCACTAAATTGGCATTGATTAGTTACCATGTGTAGGATTTGTCCTTTGATTTCATAATCTGGCGCATTAATGTCTGGTTGAGTAATTGCATGACCTTGGCCAGTGCGTTTAACCCTCATTCGGTCTTCCATACTTAGAGGTTCCAGATTTTTCATGATTGAAATTGTTGAATCTGAATCACTAGAGGATTCTGACTTAACGGTTTCTTCCTTTGACAATCTCTGGATGAGTAATTTGTGGTTCAAGAGGAATGATTAGTGGTTCAGGATCTCTGAATTGTCCCTGAATATCTTCCGGATTCTCAATTGTGAGGTCGGGTTCAAAAAATGGATTATCGGAAATTTGAATTGGAGTACTTGGTCGAATAGATGACGATTCTAAAGAAAAATCAATGGCGACAATATTGGCTAGATGTCTTGATCTTGTTACAAGTGGTGAACGTATGAAAGGTGGTGAACGTTTTGCTCGGTGCATTCACTGAATATTCTATTAGTTATAAAGATAAAAATTATATAAGTTATCAAATTAATAGACTTTTCTAATTTTACCCACGTTTCGAATAGCCAATAGATGCACCAGGTAGCCAGGACCCTTTAAATCGGAAGACCACAACTCGCCACTAACAAATCCAACTATTACTACGAATAAGAAAATTTAGGATGTCTATCAATTTGACCGCTTAAAATAATTTTTCGTCGAAATTTTGAAGAAAAAATCTATGTCCTAAAAACTAGAGCGTCGAGAAATAAGAAAGAAAAAGAGTGCGTCTAAAAACGTTGAAAAATAAAAGGTCAAAAAACAATAATAAGAAAGTAAAGCGTCGAAACTCAAAAGTCTAAAAACTAAATATTAAAAGTTGCGTCTAAAGGTATTAAAGCTTAAAATGAATTCTATATCCAAAATGGCAATAACTTAATTAGGCACTAAATTCTATTAAATATTAAAGCGATGAGTGACGTCGTAAAATTCTAAAATGCCTAAATCTTAGTCTAAAGAAAAAGTACTTAAGGGATTTTACGGCAAATCTTAGAAATCTAGAAATAAAAATAAACTACGGCAAAAATTAAGTTTAAAACTAGTTACGAACGACAAATATACAATTACATACTATATAATAAAAAGATACAAAAATGATAAAATTACTTATTTTTATAAAAGAAAATTATTTTTATATTATTATTTTATAATAGTATTAAGTTTATATATTTAATAAAACTAATTATAACTTTAAATATAATATTAATTAAAAGTAAAACTAAATATTATTAAATTAAAAACCTAACTATAATTAATAATAATTAAAATCGTAACCCTAACTTGCAATCTGAGGTACCGGTCCTGTCAAATCAATCCATGCGATCGCATGGATTGTGTGTAGGATTTTCATGCGGTCGCATGGCTTCAGTTTCCAGGCCAAGTAGTTGGGCCTCTACAGTGTCGGCCAGATTACTTTTATAAAAATTTTTTATATGTTTTTAATTTATAATTTGATTTTTAATTTTACAAAATAGTTATATAAATTATATTTTTAAGAACTAAAAAAAATATACTTTTATACTTTTTATAAAAGATATTTTTTTTAAACACTTAAATAGATATATATTATTATTTTCTTTTTATGTTTTTGTATTTTTAATATTTAAAACGTATTTTTACAAAAATAAATTAAACTTAAAAAAATCTTTTTCTTAGAAAAATAGCGTTTCGCTTCGGCGTCCCCGGCAGTGGCGCCAAAAATACTTGATGTTATGCGAGGTGTATATGAAATAGTTATATTTTTACTACGAAATACTATTAAATACGATACAATTTTACACAAGTTATTTGTTTATTTATAGAGTGGATATACCTAAACCTTGCTACAACACTATAGGAAGTGTACCTAATCGTAAAGTAGTGTAGTTTTTAGTAAGTCCGGTTCGTTCCGCAGGGAGCTAGCCAAGTTTAACACTATATTTTTTTAAAAACTATATTTGTATATATATGAAAGGACCCATCATAATCCATCCGGACGAAGTCCATATTGATTATAAACGATTCACAACAGTTGATTACATTGCGAGGTACGTGACCTCTATATGATACATTTTACAAACATTGCATTCATTTTTAAAAAGACAATTTTTCATTACATCGAAAGTTGACGGCATGCATATCATTTCATAATATATCTATCTATAACTGACTTAATAATAATCTTGATGAACTCAACGACTTGAATGCAACGTCTTTTGAAATATGTCATGAATGACTCCAAGTAATATCTCTAAAATGAGCAAATGCACAGCGGAAGATTTCTTTCATACCTGAGAATAAACATGCTTTAAAGTGTCAACCAAAAGGTTGGTGAGTTCATTAGTTTAACATAAATTATCATTTCCAACATTTTAATAGACCACAAGATTTCATATTTCCATTTCTCATAAACATACGTCCCATACATAGAGACAAAAATATCATTCATATGGATTGAACACCTGGTAACCGACATTCACAATATACATATAAGAATATCCCCATCATTCCGGGATCCTCCTTCGGACATGATATAAATTTCGAAGTACTAAAGCATCCGGTACTTTGGATGGGGCTTGTTAGACCCGATAGATCTATCTTTAGGATTCACGTCAATTAGGGTGTCTGTTCCCCAATTCTTAGATTACCAGACTAAAAAGGGCGATATTCGGTTTAATAATCCAACCATAGAATGTAGTTTCATTTACTCGTGTCTATTTCGTAAAACAGTTATAAAAGTTGCGCATGTATTCTCAGCCTAAAAATATAAAGGCTAAAAAGGCAAATGAAACTCACGCATATAAATATTGCAAAAACAGTTATTTAAACATTGCATGTATTCTCAGTCCAAAAATGTAATGAGTAAAAAGGGAGCAAATGAAACTCACCTAATGTATTTTGTAGTAAAAATACATATGACTATATTGAACAACTGAACAATGCAGGGTTGGCCTCGGATTCACGAACAAAAATCATTTGTATATTCATTAATAGATATAATCGTATTCGAATGAATATATATATAAATTTTTTAATTACATTATTTTTATATTAATAATATATATTTTTAATTTGTATGTTCATTCAAATGGTTAATATTTTTATAGTTATATTAATATTTTGATATACGTACTTGTTTGATATTATATATAAAAATCGATAATTTATTGTTGTAAGTGTTTATATAGATAATTTTAGTAGGTTTTATATATTTATAGTTATGTGAAGTTTTAATATAAGTGTAGTATATATAATAAATATATTTTATGTACAAAATATTTAATTGCTTAAAAGTGATAGTTTTTGAGATTAATAAAGATAATAGTAATAATCATATTATTTAATATTAATACTTATATTGATAATAATATTATTAGTAGTAACAATAATAATAATTATTATAATCGTAACTAGGGTCATGTTAACGATAATAATAGTTAGTAACTACTACTTATGTTAATAGTAGTAACAATAATAAGTAATATTCATAATGCTTAATAATAATAATTCAGATACTTAATAATAATATTAATAATAATATCTTAATCATAATAATGATAACTAATACTTATTTTAACATTAATACTAATAATAATTATAATACATGTGATAATAATAATAACTATAAGTCTATAACTAATGATAATAATATAAATAACAATAATAATAATAATAATTAATAATAATAATAATAATAATAATAATAATAATAATAATAATAATAATAATAATAATAATAATAATAATAATAATAATAATAATAATAATAATAATAATAGTTCTAATAATAAAATGATACTTTACTTAAATAATATAATGATAATAATAACCATGTTAATACTAATAATAATAGTTTTAATACTTAATGATACTAATAATCATAACAATAATTATACTATTAATAGTAGTAATAATAATAGTTATATTAGTAATCTTTATTTATATGATAACAATTTTAATTACTAATACTAGTATTAACAATAACAATAACAATAATAATAACAATAATGGCAATAATAATAATAATAATAATAATAATAATAATAATAATAATAATAATAATAATATTAATAATAATAATAATAATAATAATAATAATAATAATAATAATAATAATAATAATAATAAAAATAGATACAACCTTTGAAGTCACATTTTAAAAAGATATGTCACTGCCGTGTCTCGAACCCAAGACCTCTCGCTCGTTATACCCTCCCTTAACCATCAGGCTGTCGCCTGTTTTTCTGTTCTAATATATATATATATATATATATATATATATATATATATATATATATATATATATATATATATATATATATATATATATATATATATATATATATATATATATATATCGTCCTTCTGTTTACTTCATCTTCTTCCCAATATTTGAATCAATCCGAGGATCATAACAATTAACAATGTGATTCCAATTAGTTTTAAGATCGAACGTACATACATAAATCATTACAGAGTGTTTAAACGGATTGAGAAAGAAAAATAAATAACAGAATCTAGAGAGTGCTGCTCTAACTGTTCGTGAAGCAAAAACATAACATAACTTTGATTTTTGGAAATCAGACACTTTTAGCTGATAAACACAACATGGAATGTTTTTTTAAATGATTCACAAAAACTTTTAAATTCGTCAATTTCAATAAAAACGATTCTCTAAAACTCCAATTTAATCTTAAAACATCCAGTTGACTTTTTATTTTAAATGTTTGACTCCCAAATTCGGATTAATTTCACCAAATTAAGACTCGAAACTTAACGTATAGGTTCACAGGATGAATCTAATGAATGCTACATTTTTATATTTTGAAGATTGGTTCGATTTTGTACTTTTGCCCAAAACAGATCATGAACATAAAAACTGAATACCTTAATTTATTTTTTGTTTGATTCTCCGAATAGTATCAACAATTTATGGTATGATGCTGATGAATATCGAATGATTGTTGTAGCAGACAGGAGATGCTCGATGATTGTTTTGTAGTGAAGTCGTGGGGTATGCAGAGTCACGAGCAGGATTAGAAAGAAGAAGAAAAGATATCTAATAGAGATATGAATTGATTTCCCTTAATTTATGTCTTTAATATATATATATATATATATATATATATATATATATATATATATATATATATATATATATATATATATATATATATATATATATATATATATATATATTTTAATAAGTATCTTAGTGATAATATTAATAATAATACTAATAATAATAAAAATAATTATATTAATAATAATATCAAATTAATAATAATGATATTAATGATAATGAAAATAATAACAATAATAATACTATAGAAATATAATAATATTAATTCGGTCATTGAACAATTATAATTAATTACTTCGTATTAATTTAACTAAAATTAAGTAAAATAAATACCTTAACAATAATTATTAACTCAAATATAGCATAACTAGTTAAAGCCCACAACATTTACATCAATTAAAACACAGTTTTATTATATGCATTAAATCTTACGTTTAAAACATAATTACTATGTTTCATTTATGATTTTCTATTCATGATCTTTTACATAAATGATATATAGTTAAAAGGTTTGATTCAACACGGATATTAAACTGTTAGTACTGCCGACACTATTAACAGATGTATTAGGTCTTAGTTTCAAGATACTCAAAAGTTGATAGGTTTCATCTTATAGCAAAGCATCTGGTGTAAAGTTTGCGAACAGTAGTCAAGTTAATTATCTTAGAATTAATTAACCAAAAGTATCGTGCATGTATATACACATAATATATTTATAAGTTAAGTTGTTAAACAAACAAAAATATCCACAGTGACTCAATCAAAAAACAATATCTTTCTTCAATCACATCAATTTTGTAACTTATCTTACATTTTTAATTCGAATGTTAAATTATATTTTACTATTTTTAATTATTATATATATTTATATTTATATATATTTAATTACATATTTATTTACATACAACTTGTTCGTGAATCGCCGAGGATAGTCAAAGGGTAATTGTATAATTGGAAACACTTCAAAATTTTGAGACTCAACAGTACAGACTTTACTTATCGTATCAAAATCATATAAAGATTTAGTTTAAATTTGGTCGGAAATTCCCGGGTCATCACAGTACCTACCCGTTAAAGAAATTTCGTCCCGAAATTTGAGTGTGGTCGTCATGGCTAACAATAAAAATGTTTTCATGACGAATATGAGTCAATAATTAAAGTTTTATCACCATCAGGTGATTTGAATAAAACAACTCAATTATTCGAAGCGTACGAGTGAAATTATCATAAAAGATTGAAATAGGATAAGTAAAGATTCGTCGTAACTTTTGACAGAGTCAGGGTTGAATTTTGAAAGTAAGATATATCTTAACTTTTGATGTAGTCATGATTGAATTTAGAAAACAGGATGCGTCTTAACTTTTGACGTTGTTTTGGTTGAATTCTGAAATTCAGGGGATTTAAAGAAAATCTTCGAAATCTAAAAGATTTGATCCTTTGGCGAATAAGGAAATTAAGATCTCTATATTTAGATACGATGATTTGCCTCAATTACTCTGTCTGATATGTCGATTATAAATTAAGCACTTCCGTTCCATTATTCTCACCATTCCTATACTTTCTTCCTTAGTTTATACATCTAAAAGATTGTGAAAAAGCTTAATCTAGTTCTGATTCTTGTTCTGATCCTCACTATCGCAGCAATCATTCTCTTTTTCCAATTACCACTGAAGGAATCTGTTTTCTTCTACTTCGCCCTTTGGGGTTATAATGTTTTTAATTCTCCCGCGTCTTTATATTGCTATACAGTTTGTAATTTATGCGTTGTTATCGGGCTTTATATCTTCCCTTATATTTCGGAGTTCCATACTCTCGTTTTCCCTTCCCGACTTCGAATCAAGTGAATAATGGTCCAGAATTCGTAGGTATGTAGTTTTGATTGATCATCCTGTTCTAAGCAAAAAGGAACGAAATAGCACGATTTGATTTGGTAAATTACTAGAATTACTGATAACGGAACTATCAAGAATATAATTTCTTGATATGTTCAGAGATTAAGCAGAACGAAAGAGTTGTGTAAAATGACACATGATGATGTTATAATCTGTGAATCATCATGTTCAATTTAGAAACTCAGCATGACTTACTGTAATATAATCACGTTGATCAAGTGTCATTATATTATACTAACTCATGCATCAGTTCCCAACATTACTTCAATAACCTTCATATTTTAAGCTCGAAAGTTTACAGAATATAGAAACTAACAGTTTCTATATGATGTAATACTGATAGTACGAAGAGATTAATGATTTCAGATAAGAATAGTTATAAAAATATCTCCAGAAATATGGAGGATATTTATAATGAAAGATACGATAACATCTCGGAATATCTAAGATCAGAGGATGATAGAAACTATTATCTGCAAGGGTTTAGAGTAAGGGGCAAGATATTCACTAAAGACTTTAGCAGACATTGAATCATTTGGATTCTTTGAAGTCAAACTTATTCTTTGTGATTTGTCCACGGCTTTCTTCCTAGTTTCGCATAATCTGCTTTTTGGTACTAAATTTTCTATTGAATGTTTCCGATATAATGATACACAGAAAGCACAAAGAGGTATATAATTTCGGACGAGAATATTTATGAAAATATCCTCAGAAATATCGAAGATATTGATGAAGATATTTTGGAATTTCTAAGTTCGATGGTTGATGGAGAAATATTTTCCGCAAGATTTTAACATGACTTCAGAGCAAGATATTCTCTAAAGATTTCAACGGATCCAGAATTATCTGGATTCTTTGAATATAGGGAGGGTCCTTGTATTTGTCCTTGGTCTCCTTCATGGTTAACTCTATCCGTTTTCCAATTCCAATGTTTCTGAGCTTTTCCAACATATTATTCTTTATCATCAACCTTCCGACGACTAAGGTTGTTTACGGTTGCCTACATTTTCTGCTGCTTCATTAAGCTTTTTCAACATTCAGAGTATCGATTCGTAAACTGGGTGCCTTTTCAAAATTTCAGAATTGAAGGTAGTAATTCTAGGAGATAATTGTTATATGTATACATATAACTATTGATATATAAATGCTACGAGATTCACAATACTGTTTGCTGATTTTCGGTAATTGATATGGCAGTTCTCGTTACAAGATGTGGATGATTATATGATAGGGTTTTAATGAACAAATATAATGATTTGTCAGAAAGATTTAAGCCAAGAAGCAACGAGGTTGCTGGCATGTCTGCTGATAATATGGTGGAATATAAAAGAATTCTCCGGTATTAAAAGGGTAATCCTATATATCCGGATTATAGTAAGGCTACTTCGAATGAAAAGTCGAAGTTGACTTGTTGGAGCTGTGACAAAATTGGCTACTTTGAAAAGGGATTGCAAGTTATTTTTGCTAATAAATGCCAAAGGATCTGACGCGGCTACGTGTTAAACTTTTACTCAGTTGTCGAGAGTTTCTCAGGTGCATAACTATATGCATAAATCTTTCCTTCCGTAGATGAAGTTCGGTTGGTTCATCCTCTCGATTGCGGTGTTTTCAAGAATCATGAAAGTTTTGAACGTAGATTGTAATCGTCAAAATACGAATGAGGTTTAAGATGAAATCAAGTGGCAAACTTGAAGAATTGTTTAGTTTCATATATTATAATCAATATTTTAATTCATTTTAATTGTCCAATGTTATTAGTCCACAGTCGATAGTCCACAGTTGACAGTTCAATAATTCATATATAGTTTAATATATAATATTTGAATTAATTAATACGTATCGTGACCCGTATTCGTCTCAGACTCGATCACAACTCAAAGTATATATATTATTATAGAATCAACCTCAACCCTGTATAGAGAACTCGATCATTACTGCATATAGAGTGTCTACGGTGATTCCAAATAATATATATAGATGCATCGATATGATATGTCAAAACCTTGTATACGTGTCCCGATATTTAAATTGCATAAAATAAATAACAGAATTTAAATAACGATAAATAAAGTGCGTAAAGTAAATAACAGAAATTAAATGACGATAAATAAAATTACGAGAATGTAAATTGCGATAATTAAATTGCGATAAATAAAATGTAATCAGTTAGCTAGGAACAATTAGTTAGGAACAGTTAGCGTGGATTCTCAATAAAATTTCTCATAGTTAATTTGTTTGTTTCTAACAAATTTTATTTTGTCAAATGTTTTCTTCATTATGCCACTTGTTTGATTCTGATAAATCAAAATCCCAATATGAAATTGGATGAATATGGCTATTCTGTGGTGAACGAATTTGTATATCGGTGGATGTAAGTAGGATAGTAAACGATTGTTGAATCAGCTTCGAAGAATGTACAGTGTAACTTATTAATGTGAAATCTGAATATTCTTCGGGTATTACCTACCCGTTAAAATATTTTCACCATTATCAGTTTGTACGAAAGAATTTTTAATTACAATCTTTATGAAAACATATATACATATATATTTTCTTCAGATGTAATCATGGATTCATTGAGTTAATATGTTATTAAACTCATTTGGTTTACCGTTAGAACTAGAATACATAATCTCTAAAAAATTTAGAGATTACTTAATCGCCATGAAAGACGAAGATAATTGATGTAGAACAATACGTAGAATGATGATTATATTCGAGGTACAGAATGAGATGTTGAGGCATGGATTATTGATGGTACTGGTATTGATATTGGTGATACTGTTGATGCCGGTGATGTTGCTGAAGCTGGTACGTTTTGCACCATATTTTCTTTCAAGGCTACAACTCGGGTGCGAAGCTCTTTGACTTATTACTCCGGGATGATTGTCGGTAGGAGCGAGCGAGATGAATAAGGTTTTGAATTTGAGATAGTATATAATCATAGCGAGATATTCGAAAAATGAGGGTGAAAATGGTGTTTCAGACTGGTTCGCCGGTAAGTGCTTCAGGTTCTTCACCAAGAGATGAATTCGGTTGGTGAAAAGGATCGCCTTCTTCGCGTCTCCCTTGATTAAGTCGTTTACGAACCCATCAGATGAATTAGGGATGGTTGATTTGTTGGTACATTCTGATGACACTGCTTTCAGAGCTTAGGTGAATATCCATGTCGGAATAACTATCGGAATAGCTATCGAAATCTGAGGGACTTGAACTGGTGGAGGGATTCATCTCGTACGATCAGATGAAGGATTTTCGATAAGAAAAATATTATAGGATATAGATCAGTACCCTACAATACATAGTTTACATATGCATATATAATACTAAAATCCCATAAGTTACGGAGGAATCTACGTAAACTGTTAGGCAAAGGTAACAATAACAGATACGCTAAGATATGAATTTATCTATACACTGTCTATGCAATAGAGGCAGTAAGACGTGTCTAGACTTTAAGGATGATAAGCAATTAATTTTCGACACTAAATGATAAGCAAAACTTTTGACATGCATACACGGTCGAAGTCCAGACTCACTAATGCATTCTAACGACTATCAGTTAGACTCACTAATGCAAGACCTGATTCACTAAGACCTCCGCTCTGATACCAACTGAAAGGACCCATCCTAATCCATCCAGACGAAGTCCATATTGATTATAAATGATTCACAACAGTTGATTACATTGCGAGGTACTTGACCTCTATATGATACATTTTACAAACATTGCATTCATTTTTAAAAAGACAATTTTTCATTACATCGAAAGTTGACGGCATGCATTTCATTTCATAATATATGTAATGACCCGAAATTTTCCGACCAAATTATATTTATGAGATTAATATTTACATAAATTAAACCATACCAACATGATAAGCAATCCAAATTGTTGAGACTTGTG
Organism: Rutidosis leptorrhynchoides; assembly: GCF_046630445.1. Taxonomy (NCBI): domain Eukaryota; kingdom Viridiplantae; phylum Streptophyta; class Magnoliopsida; order Asterales; family Asteraceae; genus Rutidosis; species Rutidosis leptorrhynchoides. The sequence continues at coordinate 664,947,277 of NC_092333.1, forward strand.
TTTTTGAAAAGAGTTTTACACAACGTTTGACCGTCCAATATGACCGATGATATCACGAACTATATAACATACGATAATTATACGTTTGTGTATATATATGTATTTATATATATTTAACATGATTTAAAGATGGTTTAACATCTCATTGTGTACTAATGACAATGAGTTATAAGTATATTTTGAAACTACTAACTTAAATTTTTAAAACGATAACTATACGTAACATTCTTTGATATATATACTTATAATCTATAATGCTTATACAGTATTGTATATATAATGTATTTAATCACTTTTTAAGGACTTAAATACATAAAACAATATAAGTATATTCACAAAAGATAGCTATATTTGAATTCTCGTTCCGTTTCCTCAAGATTTCTATACGTATATCTAGGGTATATGTACCCGTATCATACCCAGCTTCTATACGTATTTACTATTGGTATATACACATCAAATCAACATCCTAATCAACATTATTACTGCCCTAGATATGAGGTAACTAGGATTTGTCAAGTAGTATGAATTATTAGTAAGAAAACAAAATTAGGAATCCTTTTCTTTCTTTATAAACTAAAAACGTTTTTATAAATGAACACCATTTCTTCACTCCATTTTCTCATATCTACACCCTCATTTATCTCTCAAAATACTCCTAACTTCATACTTGATCATCTCCAAGCATTTTCCCCATCATTTAGCTTCAATTACAAGCCTTAAACACCATAAGAAAACTCTTTCAAGAACATATCAAAATAACCACCCATTTGAAGAAGTTTACTTCCAACCTTTTGATCTAACTCCACCACTCTTTGATTCCAAGATTATTTCTTATCTTTTGCAGTAACTTTATCCAAGTAACTTGAGGTAGTAACCTTGTTCATAATTTTATTCAATTCATATTCATATAGCTATCTTATTTTGTGGTATAAAATTTTAACAACAAGAACATGGTTTGAATGATTTCAAACTTGTTCGCAAACTAAATAGATTCTTCTAAATTGACTTTTAAAACACTTAAAGACCTTTAATATATCATAATGATATGCTAACCTAACAAAATATAACTTGGTTTTACAAAGAACAACTTAAAAACTGAATCTACGTCGTCAGAGTGCAACCGGGGGCTGTTTTGGGTTGGATAATTAAAAACCATCTTGAACTTTGAATTGGAAGTTTATGTTCTGGAAAAATGATATTTCTTATGAATATGTTAACACATAAAAATTTCATGGTTTAACTCAAAGTGTAAGTATTTTTAGAAAAATGATCATTAAATGTTGTTTTTATGATGGAAAATGATCACTTTCATAAGTTTCACCAAAGTTTGACCTATAACCTATGATTTAGAATACAAACTAAGGTATTTTTAGTTCATATTCTTAAAATTTGACTCGATCCAAGGAAGTGGCAAGTTGAACCAACAAAAATGGAGTTGTAATGAAGAAAATACGACTAAAACAAGATTGGGTATCCGAAGCTAGTTTAGCTACGAAAATATTTGGAGAAAAAGTAAATTAATCATATCTTTTCTAATTAATATGATATTTTATATATAATTACTTATGATTTAATTTTATATATTTCAGGATCACCCGTAAACAACACGAGAAGATTAATCATAAGACCTCATGATTGTACGCAACACGTCATTTGACAACACGGTACTTTATGTACGCAACACGTCATTTGACAACATGGTACCATGGGTCAAGATTAATTCTGATCAATACGAATACGATGGGGTCTTTATTTATTTTATTTAAGCAACTAATTGTGGACCACTAACATCAGACTGCTAACTACGGACTAAGAAAATATTAAAAGTATTAAAAGTATTTATATATGTAACGATTACTTAAAAAGAAAATATGTTGATATATTATATATATGGTTAGGTTCGTGATATCTATCGGAGACCAAGTCGAATTAAATACCTTCAAGGCAAAAGTGAGTTTCATTTGCTCCCCTTTTAATTGCTTTTGCAATATATATTTTTGGGCTGAGAATACATGCGCTGCTTTTATAAATGTTTACGAAATAGACACAAGTACTTAAAAATATATTCTACGTTGAGTTGTACCACTGGCATACTTCCCTGTAGCTTGGTAACTACTATTTACATGGGTATTGTAAACGCGAATCCTGTTGAAAGATCTATCGGGCCTGACAACCCCAACCGGACTGGATGACCAGTATTCAACGGTTGCACAGTACTTCATTTTGGTGACTACACTTGGTACGGTATAGTGAGATTTCATAATAAAGGGAATATGCGACGTTGATTAAATGTTAAGTATGGTTACCAAGTGCTCAACCACTTAGAATGCTTTACATACACTTGCGAGTGTATTATGTTTATGATTATGAAATCTTGTGGTCTATTAACATATTGAAATGATTGTTATGATAAACCTATGAACTCACCAACCTTTTGGTTGACACTTTAAAGCATGTTTATTCTCAGGTACGAATTAAGTCTTCCGCTGTGCATTTGCTCAATATAAGGACATTACTTGGAGCCAATCATCGCAATGGGACCAAATGTTGATGACTTCGTCCAGGTGGATTAGGACGGGTCCTTTCAGTAGGTATCAGAGCGGTGGTCGTAGCGAACCAGGTCTTGCATTAGTGTGTCTAACTAGTAGTTGTTAGGATGCATCAATGAGTCTGGACTTCGACCGTGTCTACATGTCAAAAGTTTTGCTTATCATTTCTAGTCGAAAATCATCTACTTATCATCCTTAGGAAATTACCTATTTATCATTCATAAGTCTAGACACGTTTCACTGCATTTACTGCATTGATAGTGTATAGACGAATTCTTATCTTAGCATATCTGTTATTGCGAACTTTGACTGATATCTTTTCAAAGATTCTCCGTAATTTACGGGATTTTGGTATTATATATACATATGTAAATTATGTTTTGAAGAGTACCAAATCTAACTCCTATAATCTATTCCATACCAAAAATTCATTTTCCCCATTATACAAGATGGATTCCGCAACTAGTTCGAATTCTTCAGATTCCGATAGTTATGCGGATATGAATTTCCATTCGGGCTCCGAAAGCAGCGTCACCGGAATGGATCAACCAATTTCCCATCATCTATTCTAGATGAATTGGGGATGGGTTCGTAATATACTAAATCACTGGAGACAAGAAGAAGGTGATCCATTCCATCCACCAAATTGCCCTCTTGGCGATGAACCTGAAGCACTTACCGGCGAACCTATTCGAAACACCATTTTCTCTCTCATTTCTAGAGTATCTCATCACGATTATATACTATCCCATATTACAAATCTTGTTCATTCGCTCGCTCCAACGGCCAATCATCCTGGTGTACTAGCAGAAGTTAACGAACTTCGCGCTCGCGTGACGGCTTTGGAGAACATGGTGCGAAGGTTGCAAACACCGGCAGCAGCACCAGCAGCATAATCAGCACCACCATCAATAACATCAACAATACCATCATCACCACTAACAAACCACATCCGCATCACACGTCTCGACATCATAATCTGTCCCACAAACATCAACATCATACGCACCATTGATACTAAGGAGTACCAACAATAATGAACGATGAAGTATTGATCCATAACTTCATTGATATTCTGCGAAGGATATGTGGTTTCAAAAAGTTTTAGAGATTTCTTATTCTAGCTCAAACCGAAAAGCAAATGAGATTAATATCATATTAACTCATTAAATTCATGATTTCATCTGAAGAAAATATATATGTATATATGTTTTCATAAAGATTGTAATTAAAAGTTCTTTTGTACAAAATATTAATGGTGAAATTTTTTTTAACGGGTAGGTAATACCCGAGGAATAATTAGATTTCATCTTAATAAGTTACATTGTACATTCGTTTAAGCTGATTCAACAGTCATTTACTATCCTACTTACAACCACCGATATACGTATCCGTTCACCATAGAATAACCATTTTCATTCAATTTCATATTTGGATTTTGATTTCCCAGAATCCAACAAGTGGCATATGAAGAAAACATATGACAAAATAAAATCTGTTAGAAACAAACAAATTAACTATGAAAAATTTTGTTAAGAATCCACGCTAACTGTTCCAGCTAACTGTTCCTAGCTAACTGATTACATTTTATTTATCGCAGTTTATTTATCGCAATTTAATTATCGCACTTTTATTTATCGTCATTTAATTTCTGTAATTATTTTAAGCACTTTAAATATCGGGACACGTATATAATCTTTTGACATATCATATCGACTCATCTATATATATTATTTGGAATCACCATAGACACTCTATATGCAGTAATGATCGAGTTCTCTATACAGGGTTGAGGTTGATTCTACAATAATATATATAGTTTGAGTTGTGATCGAGTCTGAGACGTATACGGGTCACGGCACGTATTAATTAATTCGTATATTATATATTAAACTATATATGAATTATTGGACTGTTACTGTGGACTATCGACTGTGGACTAACGACATTGGACAATTAAATTGAATTAAAATATTGATTATAACATAGGAAACTAAACATTTCTTCAAGATTGCCACTTGATTTCATCTTAAACCTCATTGTATCTCGACGATTACAATCAGCGTTCAAATCTATCATGATTCTTAAAAACAACTCAACCGAGAGGATAAACCAACCGCACTTCATCTACTGAAGAAAAGATTGATGCATATAGTTATGCACCTGAAAAACCCTCAGAAACTGAGTAAACGTTTGACACGTATCTGTTCTAGTTCCTTTGACATTGTTATTACCGAAGATCATTTTGCAATCCCTTTCCAAAGTAGCTAATTTTGTCACAGCTCCAGCAAGTCAACTCCTAATTTTCATCCGAAACAACTTTATTATAACCGCGATATATATGCGTACTCTTTATTGTTACTGGGGAACCTTTTATATTCCACAATATTACCATCTGCGATTAATCATTCTAAAAACACAATTCTCCTGAAACTACCTCGGTTTAATAACCGATGACCCAGATCAGTTAACTTTGAAAATGCTGACGAAGCAGCATGTTGTAGATGATCTTAATGGCCAAAAGTTTGATGATAAAGAAAGGAGTGTTAGGAACGCTTGATAGAAAATTTAGTACCGAAAAGCGGATTATGCGAAACTATGAAGAAAGCCGTGGATAAATCACAAAGAATAAGTTTGCCTTCAAAGAATCCAAATGATCATGTGCCTGCTGAAATCTTTAGCAAACATCTTATTTCTCATTCTAAACCTTCACAGACAAATCTTCTTCATCATCCATTGATATTAGAAATTCTAAGATATTCTCGTATGTTCTATTATAAATATCCTCCATATTTCTGGCGATATTTTCATAACTATTCTTATCTGAGATCATTTATCTCTCCGTAATATCTGCAACATAAAAGAAACTATGTTAGTTTCTAAATTCTAAAACCTTCGAGTTTAAAATATGAATGTTTTGAAGTAGTGTTGGGAACTGAAGCATGGATTAGTATAATATAATGACACTTGATCAACGTCATTATATTACAGTAAGTCATGCTGAGTTTCTAATAAATCATGATGATTCACAATACCGTCATCATGTGCCATTTACACGACTCTTACATTCTATCTAATCTCTAAACATATCAAGAGAATATTTTTCTGGATGACTCGGTCATCTCCAGGGTATTCTGGTAATTTAACAAATCAAAATCGTTCTATTACCATTTTCTTCTTAGAGCATTAGCTATGTTCATTCTGAATTTCATATCTACGAATTCCGGACCATTACTCGCTTGACTCGAAGTCGGGAAGAGAAAACGAAAGCATGAAGCTCCGAAAAATAAGGAAGAATATAAACTCCGATAATAACCCCGAAATTACAAACCGTATATATCGATGCAGATAGCAATATAGAGACACGGGAGAATTAGAAACACTATAAACACAAGAGTATAGTAGAAGTAAATAGATTCTTCTGGTGGTAGATGAAAAAGAAGAATGATAGATATAAAAGTTAGGAGTATATCAAGAATCAGGACTGGATGGAGCATATTGATGAATGCTTTAAAGTAAGAATCAAGGGAGAAAGAATAGAAGGTGTGAGTCGTGGAAAATAAGGAAACGAAGGGGTGAATTTATAGTGAAATATCCGACAGAGCAATCGAAACAGATTATTGCATATAATCAAAGAAGATCCTGATTTCCTTAATCACCAAAGAACCAAATCTTATTACGTAAGATTCTCTTTAAATCCCTTAAATCCCGGAAATCAATCATAACTACGTCATCGGTTAAGACGAATATATTTTACTCATCTCACTCTTTTACGATAGTCTCATTTATATTCTTCGCATAATCGAATCATCTTATCTACATTACTTAATGATGATAAAACTCCATTATCACCTTATATTTGTCATGAAAACCTTCTTATTGTTATCCATAACAACCTCTATCAAATTTCGGGGACGAAATTTCTTTAACGGGTAGGTACTGTAATGACCCGAAATTTTACGACCAAATTATATTTATGAGATTAATATTTACATAAATTAAACCATACCAACATGATAAGCAATCCAAATTGTTGAGACTTGTGTTTTTGAAAAGAGTTTTACACAACGTTTGACCGTCCAATATGACCGATGATATCACGAACTATATAACATACGATAATTATACGTTTGTGTATATATATGTATTTATATATATTTAACATGATTTAAGGATGGTTTAACATCTCATTGTGTACTAATGACAATGAGTTATAAGTATATTTTGAAACTACTAACTTAAATTTTTAAAACGATAACTATAGGTAACATTCTTTGATATATATACTTATAATCTATAATGCTTATACAGTATTGTATATATAATGTATTTAATCACTTTTTAAGGACTTAAATACATAAAACAATATAAGTGTATTCACAAAAGATAGCTATATTTGAATTCTCGTTCCGTTTCCTCAAGATTTCTATACGTATATCTAGGGTATATGTACCCGTATCATACCCAGCTTCTATACGTATTTACTATTGGTATATACACATCAAATCAATATCCTAATCAACATTATTACTGCCCTAGATATGAGGTAACTAGGATTTGTCAAGTAGTATGAATTATTAGTAAGAAAACAAAATTAGGAATCCTTTTCTTTCTTTATAAACTAAAAACGTTTTTATAAATGAACACCATTTCTTCACACCATTTTCTCATATCTACACCCTCATTTTTCTCTCAAAATACTCCTAACTTCATACTTGATCATCTCCAAGCATTTTTCCCATCATTTAGCTTCAATTACAAGCCTTAAACACCATAAGAAAACTCTTTCAAGAACATATCAAAATAACCACCCATTTGAAGAAGTTTACTTCCAACCTTTTAATCTAACTCCACCACTCTTTGATTCCAAGATTATTTCTTATCTATTGCAGTAACTTTATCCAAGTAACTTGAGGTAGTAACCTTGTTCATAATTTTATTCAATTCATATTCATATAGCTATCTTATTTTGTGGTATAAAATTTTAGTAACAAGAACATGGTTTGAATGATTTCAAACTTGTTCGCAAACTAAATAGATTCTTCTAAATTGACTTTTAAAACACTTTAAAACCTGTAATATATCATAATGATATGCTAACCTAACAAAATATAACTTGGTTTTACAAAGAACATCTTAAAAACTGAATCTACGTCGTTAGAGTGCAACCGGGGGCTGTTTTGGGTTGGATAATTAAAAACCATCTTGAACTTTGAATTGGAAGTTTATATTCTGGAAAAATGATATTTCTTATGAATATGTTAACACATAAAAATTTCATGGTTTAACTCAAAGTGTAAGTATTTTTAGAAAAATGATCATTAAATGTTGTTTTTATGATGGAAAATGATCACTTTCATAAGTTTCACCAAAGTTTGACCTATAACCTATGATTTAGAATACAAACTAAGGTATTTTCAGTTCATATTCTTAAAATTTGACTCGATCCAAGGAAGTGGAAAGTTGAACCAACAAAAACGGAGTTGTAATGAAGAAAATACGACTAAAACAAGATTGGGTATCCGAAGCTAGTTTAGCTACGAAAATATTTGGAGAAAAAGTAAATTAATCATATCTTTTGTAATTAATATGATATTTTATATATAATTACTTATGATTTAATTTTATATATTTCAGGATCACCCGTAAACAACACGAGAAGATTAATCATAAGACCTCATGATTGTACGCAACACGTCATTTGACAACACGGTACTTTATGTACGCAACACGTCATTTGACAACATGGTACCATGGGTCAAGATTAATTCTAATCAATACGAATACGATGGGGTCTTTATTTATTTTATTTAAGCAACTAATTGTGGACCACTAACATCAGACTGCTAACTACGGACTAAGAAAATATTAAAAGTATTAAAAGTATATATATATGTAACAATTACTTAAAAAGAAAATATGTTGATATATTATATATATGGTTAGGTTCGTGATATCTATCGGAGACCAAGTCGAATTAAATACCTTCAAGGCAAAAGTGAGTTTCATTTGCTCCCCTTTTAATTGCTTTTGCAATATATATTTTTGGGCTGAGAATACATGCGCTGCTTTTATAAATGTTTACGAAATAGACACAAGTACTTAAAAATATATTCTACGTTGAGTTGTACCACTGGCATACTTCCCTGTAGCTTGGTAACTACTATTTACATGGGTATTGTACACGCGAATCCTGTTGAAAGATCTATCAGGCCTGACAACCCCAACCGGACTGGATGACCAGTATTCAACGGTTGCACAGTACTTCGTTTTGGTGACTACACTTGGTACGGTATAGTGAGATTTCATAATAAAGGGAATATGCGACGTTGATTAAATGTTAAGTATGGTTACCAAGTGCTCAACCACTTAGAATGCTTTACATACACTTGCGAGTGTATTATGTTTATGATTATGAAATCTTGTGGTCTATTAAGATATTGAAATGATTGTTATGATAAACCTATGAACTCACCAACCTTTTGGTTGACACTTTAAAGCATGTTTATTCTCAGGTACGAATTAAGTCTTCCGCTGTGCATTTGCTCAATATAAGGACATTACTTGGAGCCGATCATCGCAATGGGACCAAATGTTGATGACTTCGTCCAGGTGGATTAGGACGGGTCCTTTCAATATATCTATCTATAACTGACTTAATAATAATCTTGATGAACTCAACGACTTGAATGCAACGTCTTTTGAAATATGTCATGAATGACTCCAAGTAATATCTCTAAAATGAGCAAATGCACAGCGGAAGATTTCTTTCATACCTGAGAATAAACATGCTTTAAAGTGTCAACCAAAAGGTTGGTGAGTTCATTAGTTTAACATAAATTATCATTTCCAACATTTTAATAGACCACAAGATTTCATATTTCCATTTCTCATAAACATACGTCCTATACATAGAGACAAAAATATCATTCATATGGATTGAACACCTGGTAACCGACATTCACAATATACATATAAGAATATCCCCATCGTTCCGGGATCCTCCTTCGGACATGATATAAATTTCGAAGTACTAAAGCATCCGGTACTTTGGATGGGGCATGTTAGGCCCGATAGATCTATCTTTAGGATTCGCGTCAATTAGGGTGTCTGTTCCCCAATTCTTAGATTACCAGACTAAAAAGGGCGATATTTGGTTTAATAATCCAACCATAGAATGTAGTTTCATTTACTCGTGTCTATTTCGTAAAACAGTTATAAAATTTGCGCATGTATTCTCAGCCCAAAAATATAAAGGGTAAAAAGGCAAATGAAACTCACGCATATAAATATTGCAAAAACAGTTATTTAAACATTGAATGTATTCTCAGTCCAAAAATGTAATGAGTAAAAAGGGAGCAAATGAAACTCACCTAATGTATTTTGTAGTAAAAATACATATGACTATATTGAATAACTGAACAATGCAGGGTTGGCCTCGGATTCACGAACCTAAATCTTTTGTATATTCATTAATACATATAATCGTATTCGAATGAATATATATATAAATTTATTAATTACATTATTTTTATATTAATAATATATATTTTTAATTTGTATGTTCATTCAAATGGTTAATATTTTTATAGTTATATTAATATTTTGATATACGTACTTGTTTGATATTATATATAAAAATCGATAATTTATTGTTGTAAGTGTTTATATAGATAATTTTAGTAGGTTTTATATATTTATAGTTATGTGAAGTTTTAATATAAGTGTAGTATATATAATAAATATATTTTATGTACAAAATATTTAATTGCTTAAAAGTGATAGTTTTTGAGATTAATAAAGATAATAGTAATAATCATATTATTTAATATTAATACTTATATTGATAATAATATTATTAGTAGTAACAATAATAATAATTATTATAATCGTAACTAGGGTCATGTTAACGATAATAATAGTTGGTAACTACTACTTATGTTAATAGTAGTAACAATAATAAGTAATATTCATAATGCTTAATAATAATAATTCATATACTTAATAATAATATTAATAATAATATCTTAATCATAATAATGATAACTAATACTTATTTTAACATTAATACTAATAATAATTATAATACATGTGATAATAATAATAACTATAAGTCTATAACTAATGATAATAATATAAATAACAATAATAAAAATAATAATTAATAATAATAATAATAATAGTTCTAATAATAAAATGATACTTTACTTAAATAATATAATGATAATAATAACCATGTTAATACTAATAATAATAGTTTTAATACTTAATGATACTAATAATCATAACAATAATGATACTATTAATAGTAGTAATAATAATAGTTATATTAGTAATCTTTATTTATATGATAACAATTTTAATTACTAATACTAGTATTAACAATAACAATAACAATAATAATAACAATAATGGCAATAATAATAATAATAATAATAATAATAATAATAATAATAATAATAATAATAATAATAATAATAATAATAATAATAATAATAATAATAATAATAATAATAATAATAAAAATAGATACAACCTTTGAAGTCACATTTTAAAAAGATATGTCACTGCCGTGTCTCGAACCCAAGACCTCTCGCTCGTTATACCCTCCCTTAACCATCAGGCTGTCGCCTGTTTTTCTGTTCTAATACATAACAGATATATATATATATATATATATATATATATATATATATATATATATATATATATATATATATATATATATATATATATATATATATATATATATATATATATATATATATATATATATATATATATATATATATATATCGTCCTTCTGTTTACTTCATCTCCCAATATTTGAATCAATCCGAGGATCATAACAATTAACAATGTGATTCCAATTAGTTTTAAGATCGAACGTACATACATAAATCATTACATAGTGTTTAAACGGATTGAGAAAGAAAAAAAAATAACAGAAACTAGAGAGTGCTGCTCTAACTGTTCGCGAAGCAAAAACATAACATAACTTTGATTTTTGGAAATCAGACACTTTTAGCTGATAAACACAACATGGAATGTTTTTTTAAATGATTCACAAAAACTTTTAAATTCGTCAATTTCAATAAAAATGATTCTCTAAAACTCCAATTTAATCTTAAAACATCCAGTTGACTTTTTGTTTTAAATGTTTGACTCCCAAATTCGGATTAATTTCACCAAATTAAGACTCGAAACTTAACGTATAGATTCACAGGATGAATCTAATGAATGCTAATTTTTTATATTTTGAAGATTGGTTCGATTTTGTACTTTTGCCCAAAACAGATCATGAACATAAAAACTGAATACCTTAATTTATTTTCTGTTTGATTCTCCGAATAGTATCAACAATTTATGGTATGATGCTGATGAATATCGAATGATTGTTGTAGCAGACAGGAGATGCTCGATGATTGTTTTGTAGTGAAGTCGTGGGGTATGCAGAGTCACGAGCAGGATTAGAAAGAAGAAGAAAAGATATCTAATAGAGATATGAATTGATTTCCCTTAATTTATGTCTTTAATATATATATATATATATATATATATATATATATATATATATATATATATATATATATATATATATATATATATATATATATATATATATATATATATATATATATTTTAATAAGTATCTTAGTGATAATATTAATAATAATACTAATAATAATAAAAATAATTATATTAATAATAATATCAAATTAATAATAATGATATTAATGATAATGAAAATAATAACAATAATAATACTATAGAAATATAATAATATTAATTCGATCATTGAACAATTATAATTAATTACTTCGTATTAATTTAACTAAAATTAAGTAAAATAAATACCTTAACAATAATTATTAACTCAAATATAGTATAACTAGTTAAAGCCCACAACATTTACATCAATTAAGACACAGTTTTATTATATGCATTAAATCTTACATTTAAAACATAATTACTCTGTTTCATTTATGATTTTCTATTCATGATCTTTTACATAAATGATATATAGTTAAAAGGTTTGATTCAACACGGATATTAAACTGTTAGTACTGTCGACACTATTAACAGATGTATTTGGTCTTAGTTTCAAGATACTCAAAAGTTGATAGGTTTCATCTTATAGCAAAGCATCTGGTGTAAAGTTTGCGAACAGTAGTCAAGTTAATTATCTTAGAATTAATTAACCAAAAGTATCGTGCATGTATATACACATAATATATTTATAAGTTAAGTTGTTAAATAAACAAAAATATCCACAGTGACTCAATCAAAAAACAATATCTTTCTTCAATCACATCAATTTTGTAACTTATCTTACATTTTTAATTCGAATGTTAAATTATATTTTACTATTTTTAATTATTATATTTATATATATAATATATATTTAATTACATATTTATTTACATACAACTTGTTCGTGAATCACCGAGGATAGTCAAAGGGTAATTGTATAATTGGAAACACTTCAAAATTTTGAGACTCAACAGTACAGACTTTGCTTATCGTATCAAAATCATATAAAGGTTTAGTTTAAATTTGGTCGAAAATTCCCAGGTCATCACAATATATATATATATATATATATATATATATATATATATATATATATATATATATATATATATATATATATATATATATATAGTGGTAGGATCAATAGGCAAGTAACCATTCGGGAAGTAGTAGTAGTAGTATTATTATAAAAAGGGGGTTTTTACCGTTTAGTGACCAGTTTGTCCATTTTATGTCTTAAGTCACAATTAAAACCTAATGTAAAATATTAAATATACAAATGACTTAATTTAAAGCGTAAATTAAATAACGATAATAAAAGTGCGATAATTTAAAGTGCGATAAATAAAATGACGATAAATAAAATTGCGATAATTAAAAAGTACGATAATTAAAAGTGCGATAAGATATAAAATCAAGGAATTATGCTTATTTAAACTTCCGTAATCATGATGTTCGGCTTGTTGATTTTAATTTATTACCATGGGTTAATTGTCCTTTGTCCTGGATTATTCGATATGTCCATACGGTTTTGTCCATAATAGTCCATCGGTCATAATTATAAAGTGCGAGGATCTTCATCAAATTTACCTTATATCCGAAGTCAAATATTCCAACTAATTGGGGATTCGAACTGTAACAAGGTCTTAATACTTTGTTTAATGGATACACCAGGTTCTCGACTGCGTGTAATCCAAGATTTTATTACTTTGTTAACAAATACACCAATTACCCTTGAATGTAATCCACCCATGTTTTAATGAGTCCATTAAATATTAATCCAGCCCCGTGTCCGGTAAAATGAACAATTATTCGTATTTATAGATATCCCGCCCACCGTACCTGATTAAGCGTATGTGGTTATATATAGATACGTTAAATTGTAACCTTTATATTAAATTAATGAGGTATCGTTTAGTTAATATAAAGCCCATTAATAGCCCATAGTCTAATTTTCACAAGTGTCGATCTTTTGTCCAAACCCCAATTATGGTACAAAGCCCAATAACCCCGTCTTTAATATTTAGCCCAACATCACGATTACTTTGATTTAAATAAGCATAATAATAATTTAGCTACGAGACATTAATTTAAAAAGGTTAAACATAACTTACAATGAGTATTAATAGCGTAGCGTTACACGGACAGAGTTTCGACTTACAAACTTACAACATTCGCTAACATAACCTTATTATTATTAAACTTTAATATTAAAATTATAATTAAAATATAAATATAAATATATATTTACGAGAGTGAGAAATAGATAATATATTGTGTATAAAACTCGTCCGAAATCGTGGTATTTATAGAACCTGGCCAGCTACAGTGAGCCATGTGATCGCATGGGTTTAAGTCTACCAGGCCATGCGATCGCATGGCAGCCATCTCCTAGTCACATTGAATTTTAAACGTGGGCTGCTCGTATTTATTTAATATATAATATAATATATATAATTTTATATAATTATATATATATATTATATTATATTCTTGTGCATCGTTGACATGTAATTTTAGGCCCGTTGCGTCGCGCGTTGATAGTTGGTTCATGTCTCGGTTCCGGATTTTCGAACGTCCTTGCGTACTATTTAATATCTTGTACTTTGCGTTTCGCGGCTCGTACTCTTGTAACTTTTAGAGGTTTCTCATCAATAATTTGAACCACTTTGATTGTACTTTGTACTTTTTAGCGTTGTGGTCATTTGCGTCTTCAATTCGTCGAATCTGTCTTTTGTCTTCACCTTTTAATATTTAAACGAATATCACTTGTAAATAGAACAATTGCAATTAAAAGCTTGTCTTTCTTGAAGGATAATGCTGTGAAATATATGTTCGTTTTTAGCATTATCAATTATATAATAAAACATGACATAAACCTTGTGATAAAACATGACATAAACCTTGTGATAGAAGGTTTTTTTTATTAATTTTTTTTTAAAGATCCTTGTGATAGAAGTGTGCCTGAAGACTTTTGGTTACATACAACTATAGAAACGTGCCTTGGAAGCCTTTTGGTTACATCTTTCAAATGGGACAGTTACATTAAATTTAAGATAAGTAAACTATCCGAACTTGAAGTATTGTGCTCTATCTTGAGATAAAGTTTGAAAATGGATCTAATTTAGACTTATAGTTTCAGCTTTATCTTTGATGTAAATATGAAAATTAAAGGTGCCAGTTTTGACCCACTACCCATATATTTACAGAAAATGTATATGACTTTTAGTATTAACAAGTACTCAAGTTATGTCTTTTATTATACCAACTTTGTGAAGAGTTTTTTTTTTGTTTTTTTTTGTTTTTGATTTCTCTATGATATTTGTGTACTACTAAAGGTTGGTGAATAACCTGCATATTTATTTATGGATAAAGTATCAAAATGAGTCTCGGACATACTTTGCGGGCTTGAATGTTAAAAAAGGGTGTAAAGTTTTGGTGAATATAATTATTCGTTTATAAAGTAAATCCGACGAGCTTCAGATTGATATATGATATGTTTCAATTTATCGAGTCTAAATGGGTTTACACTTTCGTCCAAACGGGTCGTCACATTTGCTAATATGCTATGCTGTAACAACATGTTCAGTGTTTTGGATCATTTTTGTAATGCCATAACTTTCGGCAGGTATTTTCGTTGTTGCTAAATAATATGTCCACGGAAAGGTGAAAGAGTTTACTTTTTAATGGTTGTAGCTTAAGAAATTAAATCAAATTTTCTTTAAATTTTATACTATGTTGCTGTAGAAAAATGAAAGTTATTGGCAAAAAATAACCTTTAAATTTTATATTATGTTGATCATTAAGCTAAACTGATTTATGCTCAATGACAGCAGATTCATTTTCTTTTTTTTTTGATCAAAAAATGAACTTATAACTGAATGTAAATGATTTATTATGTATTAAGTACGTCAGAATTATGAGCATGATAAAAAGAGATTTTAAGTGTGTTTATCAACATAAACTTATCAACTACATCACTTTAGGCACCTCTAACGGTGCGGGATTAAGAAATCCTGGCTGAAGAAGATGAACTTGATAAACAGTTGAAGGAGGCGCTTTCTTGTAATGCAGGTAAAAAAGTGGTTAGAAATGAAGGTTCTTAATGGAGTCGGTTGATAGTATTGTTGAAAGTATTGCAGACGTTTCAACTAAGAAAAGTGCGAAGTATTAGTGTATTTTTCTTTTAGTCTAACAGTAATTCATCTTAATGCAGATATTAATGTGTTTTTTCTTTTAATTTCTCATTATTTGATGGTATGAGTTTCAGCAGTAACCACTTTCAAGCTTCACCACTTTTAAGCAAGGGTTTGAAAATGATTAAATATGATAGGCTTGCGAATTTGAAGATGTTGGTCTGCTTGAATGATCAAAGGTAGTTTATGTTAGTAAGTGGGTTGAAACACAATTGAGTTTGACTATTTTAATTCAAAACTTCTTAACTAACTTTTAAATTTCAAGGTCATGGGAATCAAAGTGGTGGACCAACTCAACAACCTTCGGCCATGGCAGCCTATAACATGTTACTTCACTTTTTAATCAAATGATTGTGTTGAATGTTGCATCTAGCAGAATTGCCTCTTTGTTGTTGCCTGGTGGAAGAACGGCCAATCACGTTTTGGCATTCCTACTGATCTAAAGGATGAATCCTTTTGTAGGATTAAACCTAATAGCCATTTGGCAGAATTAATAAGAACAAAACTTATTATCATCTGGGATGAAGCCCCAATGGTTAATAGAACAAAACTTTATGTTGTGTAATCAATCTATGAATGAACTAAAATTTAACAAAGTTTTACTAATGTATGTTGTTTACAAAAACATATTTTACTAATTCGATCACAACAATACTTTTGACACTTTTCCTATAAAATCGTTATTTCATATATAAGTTTAAAACCAATAATGTTTGCGGATAAGTCCCCGTGCAATGCACGGGCTCATAAATCTAGTTTGGATTATATATCACATATGTCAGTGAATAACCCTCATTTACAATAATAGTTAAAGCTCAATAATACTCTATTTATTAGTATCAAATAGAGATCGAACACAACATGGTAACCATGGTTTCGAAATCAGGATTAATCGTACCCGCCCTTGTGACCTAATGGTACACCCAACACCCTGTGTGTTGGATGGGGTGGGAGGTCTCAAGTTCGAGTTCTCTCCCTTAAAATATTCCAGGTTATTTGGAGTGACCCCGAGAGGTTTTACCGACATGTATTTCAAAATTTCAGCCTGCTCCGTCTGCCCCTCGGGATGGTTTAAGGACCGGCTCCCTTTAATGCGGTTCGGGTTAAGGCCCGAAAACGCGTGTGTACGTGGAAAGTGATCGGGTGGGTATCTCATTCCACCGTTAGTGATTCCCAGATACTCGCCTTTCAAAAAAAATCCGGATGAATCCCCGATTTAAATTAATATCTTATTCTCTCAAACTAACTAACTCAATCACCAACCTAAACTATACTTGAACATTACGTATTTAGCATTCAGTATTGATTATTTAGTTCACATAACAAAAACTTATTTTCCATCTTTACATCATCATTATTAAGGACTCCATAACAAATTAACAGTCACCTCAACCTAGCTACCAGTAGTTTGGATATCCATGATAACTACATCTTCAGTTAATCACACAGAATTCAATTTAAATAGAATTGCGTAACTACAAATTAGGTTAAAACTTAATAAAATAAATTTGAGAAATCGAATATAAAGGAAAACAAAAAGTACAAATTACATGCAATGGATTGGTCATTACCTGAATGATAATCAATCTGAGATGGGGCATCGTGTCAGTTTAGAATACCAGTGCCGGTGGTGCCGTGGCGGTGATCTCCTACGGCAACCTGCTTTCACGGAGCGCGTAGGTGTCACGGCAACACATATAACAGTTCTTCCGTGCGCCAAAATTTGATGTCGTGGACCAAAACCAGATATGACATTGGGCCTGAGGCCCAGATTCATTTTGTTTGAGGCATTTTTCAATTATAATTTTAATAAATCCACTATCGATACTTCACTTTTACATACATTGATGCAGGAGAGTAAGTAAACTTATCAAAACTACAAGTAGATAGATATATCACTATCTTTTGTGTAAGATGTATATTTTTAATATTTATTATCGGATATATTTGATTTTTTATTATTTAAAATCAATTAGATGTTTATTAATTTAAATGATTTGACGATCATATGTAAAGTAAAGTAATGTGTTAAAAGGTAATTATGATTGTCATAAATATGTCATCGGCTACTAACAATAACTATAGCGGTTACTATTTTGAAAAATAGTAATAGTTATGGTGGCTGCTGGTGGTTGTTTTTGGTGGCTGATGGTGGCCGTTGGTGGCTGCTGGTGGTTGTTATTGTTGAGGTTTACGTAGATGATCTCTCGGGGTTATTTCGATCGAATGATGGTTATTACCTGATCAGTGGTCTCAGTGGCTCTCTGGTGTTTGTTCATTTAAAGGATTCCCTTAGGTTTTTGGTTTCGGAAGAATTTGCCAGTTTGCTTGTCTCGAATAGATGTTCCTTAGGTTCCCGGTGGATGATACTCAAGTTTGGCTCTCGAGGAATGGTGGTTACTGTAGTGACCCGAACTTTTCCATGTTTATATATATTAATTGAGATTGATATTTACATGATTAAATGTTTCCAACATGTTAAGCAATCAAACTTGTTAAGACTTGATTAATTGAAATAGGTTTCATATAGACAATTGACCACCCAAGTTGACCGGTGATTCACGAACGTTAAAACTTGTAAAAACTATATGATGACATATATATGGTTATATATATAGTTAACATGATATTATAATAATTAAACATATCATTAAGTATATTAACAATGAACTACATATGTAAAAACAAGACTACTAACTTAATGATTTTGAAACGAGACATATATGTAACGATTATCGTTGTAACGACATTTAATGTATATATATCATATTAAGAGATATTCGTACATCATAATATCATGATAATATAATAATTTAAAATCTCTTTTGATAATATAAACATTGGGTTAACAACATTTAACAAGATCGTTAACCTAAAGGTTTCAAAACAACATTTACATTTAACGACTAACGATGACTTAACGACTCAGTTAAAATGTATATACATGTAGTGTTTTAATATGTATTCATACACTTTTGAAAGACTTCAAGACACTTATCAAAATACTTCTACTTAACAAAAATGCTTACAATTACATCCTCGTTCAGTTTCATCAACAATTCTACTCGTATGCACCCGTATTCGTACTCGTACAATACACAGCTTTTAGATGTATGTACTATTGGTATATACACTCCAATGATCAGCTCTTAGCAGCCCATGTGAGTCACCTAACACATGTGGGAACCATCATTTGGCAACTAGCATGAAATATCTCATAAAATTACAAAAATATGAGTAATCATTCATGACTTATTTACATGAAAACAAAATTACATATCCTTTATATCTAATCCATACACCAACGACCAAAAACACCTACAAACACTTTCATTCTTCAATTTTATTCATCTAATTGATCTCTCTCAAGTTCTATCTTCAAGTTCTAAGTGTTCTTCATAAATTCCAAAAGTTCTAGTTTCATAAAATCAAGAATACTTTCAAGTTTGCTAGCTCACTTCCAATCTTGTAAGGTGATCATCCAACCTCAAGAAATCTTTGTTTCTTACAGTAGGTTATCATTCTAATACAAGGTAATAATCATATTCAAACTTTGGTTCAATTTCTATAACTATAACAATCTTATTTCAAGTGATGATCTTACTTGAACTTGTTTTCGTGTCATGATTCTGCTTCAAGAACTTCGAGCCATCCAAGGATCCATTGAAGCTAGATCCATTTTTCTCTTTTCCAGTAGGTTTATCCAAGGAACTTAAGGTAGTAATGATGTTCATAACATCATTCAATTCATACATATAAAGCTATCTTATTCGAAGGTTTAAACTTGTAATCACTAGAACATAGTTTAGTTAATTCTAAACTTGTTCGCAAACAAAAGTTAATCCTTCTAACTTGACTTTTAAAATCAACTAAACACATGTTCTATATCTGTATGATATGCTAACTTAATGATTTAAAACCTGGAAACACGAAAAACACCGTAAAACCGGATTTACGCCGTCGTAGTAACACCGCGGGCTGTTTTGGGTTAGTTAATTAAAAACTATGATAAACTTTGATTTAAAAGTTGTTATTCTGAGAAAATGATTTTTATTATGAACATGAAACTATATCCAAAAATTATGGTTAAACTCAAAGTGGTAGTATGTTTTCTAAAATGGTCATCTAGACGTCGTTCTTTCGACTGAAATGACTACCTTTACAAAAACGACTTGTAACTTATTTTTCTGACTATAAACCTATACTTTTTCTGTTTAGATTCATAAAATAGAGTTCAATATGAAACCATAGCAATTTGATTCACTCAAAACGGATTTAAAATGAAGAAGTTATGGGTAAAACAAGATTGGATAATTTTTCTCATTTTAGCTACGTGAAAATTGGTAACAAATCTATTCCAACCATAACTTAATCAACTTGTATTGTATATTATGTAATCTTGAGATACCATAGACACGTATACAATGTTTCGACCTATCATGTCGACACATCTATATATATTTCGGAACAACCATAGACACTCTATATGTGAATGTTGGAGTTAGCTATACAGGGTTGAGGTTGATTCCAAAATATATATAGTTTGAGTTGTGATCAATACTGAGATACGTATACACTGGGTCGTGGATTGATTCAAGATAATATTTATCGATTTATTTCTGTACATCTAACTGTGGACAACTAGTTGTAGGTTACTAACGAGGACAGCTGACTTAATAAACTTAAAACATCAAAATATATTAAAAGTGTTGTAAATATATTTTGAACATACTTTGATATATATGTATATATTGTTATAGGTTCGTGAATCAACCAGTGGCCAAGTCTTACTTCCCGACGAAGTAAAAATCTGTGAAAGTGAGTTATAGTCCCACTTTTAAAATCTAATATTTTTGGGATGAGAATACATGCAGGTTTTATAAATGATTTACAAAATAGACACAAGTACGTGAAACTACATTCTATGGTTGAATTATCGAAATCGAATATGCCCCTTTTTATTAAGTCTGATAATCTAAGAATTAGGGAACAGACACCCTAATTGACGCGAATCCTAAAGATAGATCTATTGGGCCTAACAAACCCCATCCAAAGTACCGGATGCTTTAGTACTTCGAAATTTATATCATATCCGAAGGGTGTCCCGGAATGATGGGGATATTCTTATATATGCATCCTGTTAATGTCGGTTACCAGGTGTTCACCATATGAATGATTTTTATCTCTATGTATGGGATGTGTATTGAAATATGAAATCTTGTGGTCTATTATTATGATTTGATATATATAGGTTAAACCTATAACTCACCAACATTTTTGTTGACGTTTTAAGCATGTTTATTCTCAGGTGATTATTAAGAGCTTCCGCTGTCGCATACTTAAATAAGGACGAGATTTGGAGTCCATGCTTATATGATATTGTGTAAAAACTGCATTCAAGAAACTTATTTTGTTGTAACATATTTGTATTGTAAACCATTATGTAATGGTCGTGTGTAAACAAGATATTTTAGATTATCATTATTTGATAATCTACGTAAAGCTTTTTAAACCTTTATTGATGAAATAAAGGTTATGGTTTGTTTTAAAATGAATGCAGTCTTTGAAAAACGTCTCATATAGAGGTCAAAACCTCGCAACGAAATCAATTAATATGGAACGTTTTTAATCAATAAGAATGGGACATTTCAGTTGGTATCCGAGCGTTGGTCTTAGAGAACCAGAATTTTGCATTAGTGTGTCTTATCGAGTTTGTTAGGATGTATTAGTGAGTCTGGACTTCGACCGTGTTTACTTGAAAAATGATTGCTTAATAAATTTTGTTGGAAACTATATATTTTTAACATGTGAATATTATGTGATATATTAATCTCTTAACGCGTTTGATATTATATGATAGATGTCTACCTCTAGAACAAGTTCCATTGACTCACCTAATAATAATGAAGAGTCAAATGTAAATTGGAATGATTCGTGGACTGATTCACAAGTTCCCGAAGAGGAACCGGAAGAAGAGTCGGAACCGGAAGAAGAATCGGAACCGGAAGAAGAATCGGAACCGGATGAAGAAATAGAACCGGTGGAGGAAATAATAAAACGGTTAAGTAAAAGAAAATCCTCAACGAACCGACCAAGGTTAATTATGGTCAATGGTGTTTCCTCCAAGGAAGCAAAATATTGGGAGGATTACCAATTCTCCGATGAATCGGATTCCGACGAGAATTCCGATGATGTTATAGAAATTACCCCAACTGAATTTAAAAAGGCAAAAGAAAATAATAAGGGAAAGGGCATAAAAATAGAGAAATCTAATTCCAACCCCGATGAACTTTATATGTATCGTCAACGCCCGAAGTCCTTAAGTTGTAACAATGACCCGGGAACCTCTAAACCACCAGGTTTTTCTAAACCAATGTGGACAACGACGGCTCGTATTAGGGGAACATCATATATCCCTAGAAACTTGGCAAAACGAACCAAAACCGAAGAAGAAGAAACGAGCGAGTCGGAATAAGATAGTTGTATTCGTGTGGTGTAATATATGTAATATAGTGTTCTTATGCTTTATAATATATGTAAAAATTGCTTGTATTAATAAGTATTTTTTTTATGAATCTAACTCTTGTCTATTTTACAGTTTAAAAACACAAAATGGATAGACAACCCAATATTTTAAGAGACCTACCCGGAGACATGATTGATGAAATCTTGTCTAGAGTCGGCCAGAATTCTTCGGTACAACTATTTAAGGCGAGATCAGTTTGTAAGACATTCGAAGAACGTTCCAAGAATGTCTTGGTTTATAAGAGACTTTCATTTGAAAGATGGGGGATATCACATTGGGAAACCCATAAGTTACGATGTGTTTACTTTGACGCATATATTGCGGGGAACCCAAATGCTATTTTACGCAACGGTTTAAGAAATTATTTTGACTCAATATATCCGAATATTGGACTTCGTGATTTAGAAAAAGCGGCTAACATGCAACATAAAGAAGCATGTTATGCTTACGGATTAGTAATGTTCGCTTCTCACCAAAGTGAGAACAAGAACATCGGGCTACAACAATTAAACAAAATGTTTCCACAAGTGACGGAGTCGGTAATTGGGGTAAGAAATGAGGTTTTTAGATTATTACGGGACTGTTGGACATTACGTAACCCTCGTCCCTTTGACGACGTTACAACACGCTGTCTTATCAACGGCCATAACGGTTATGTTGCACAAGACCAAGGATGGGAAGTGGTCCTAGTAAAACCAGAATGCATGACTTGTTTCTGGACGTATGAATTACGTGTATTTATTGCCTTTGCTGAACGACTTGTGTACTAGCTAGAATTATCTTCACAACTATCTTGTATCAAAGTTATTGTGTTCTATATTTCATGCTTTATGTAAAATAAGCGGTATTGTAAGTTTGTAAAATATTGTGTAAAAGTTTGAACGCGAAATATTATTATAATCAGTTTTTCATATAGAATTGAAGTAGTTGAATTGTATATTAGCTACTAAGTATGAACTTAACGGGTAAGTACTACCCGAATTTAAACTTATAAAATGCTAATATGAAGAAAAAGCTTTTATAAATGAGTTCATATTATGCTACGAAATACTATTAACTACTCTTAATATTCTGTATGATTAACTTGTTCCATTTGACTATTTTGAAGGAAATGGCACCGACTACTCGACATACCGTGAATATGAATGAAGAGGAATTCCGTACTTTTCTAGCTTCAAACATAGCCGCAGTACAGGCTGCGCTACATACCAACAATAACCTTGGATCTAGCAGTACAGGAAATCGTGTAGGATGCACCTACAAAGAATTCACTGCCTGCAAACCTTTGGAATTTGATGGAACCGAAGGACCGATCGGATTGAAACGGTGGACCGAGAAGGTCGAATCGGTGTTTGCCATAAGTAAGTGTACTGAAGAGTACAAAGTAAAGTACGCTACGCATACCTTCACAGGTTCTGCGTTAACATGGTGGAATACCTATCTAGAGCAAGTGGGACAAGACGATGCGTACGCACTACCGTGGTCAGCATTCAAGCACTTGATGAACGAGAAGTACCGTCCCAGAACCGAGGTCAATAAGCTCAAGACAGAACTTAGAGGGTTACGAACCCAAGGATTTGATATTACCACGTACGAAAGACGATTCACAGAATTGTGCCTATTGTGTCCGGGAGCATTCAAAGATGAGGAAGAGAAGATCGACGCGTTTGTGAAAGGATTACCGGAAAGAATCTAAGAAGATATAAGTTCACACGAGCCCGCCTCCATACAACAGGCATGTAGAATGGCTCACAAACTCGTGAACCAAATTGAAGAAAGAATTAAAGAACAGACTGCTGAAGAGGCCAATGTAAAGCAAGTCAAAAGAAAGTGGGAGGAAAACGGTGATAAGAATCACCAATACAACAACAACAACAACAATTACAACAATAATCGCAACAATTATCCCAACAATCGCAACATCAATCGCAACTACAACAAACGGCCCAACAACAACAACAACAACAACAACAGCAACTACAACAATCATCCCAACAACAATAATAACCGCAACAACAACAACAATCAGAAGCAGCTATGTCAAAGGTGTGAAAAGAATCACTCGGGGTTCTGCACCAAATTTTGCAACAAGTGTAAAAGAAATGGTCATAGCGCGGTGAAGTGTGAGGTCTACGGACCAGGGGTTAATAGAACGAAAGGAACAAATGGTGTCGGAACGAGTAATAGCGGAGCAAGTAGTGTCGGAGCAAGTTATGCCAATGTAGTTTGTTATAAATGTGGAAAACCAGGCCACATTATTAGAAATTGCCCGAACCAGGAGAACACGAATGGACAAGGCCGTGGAAGAGTTTTCAATATTAATGCGGCAGAGGCACAGGAAGACCTGGAGCTTGTTACGGGTACGTTTCTTATTGACAATAAATCTGCTTACGTTTTATTTGATTCGGGTGCGGATAGAAGCTATATGAGTAGAGATTTTTGTGCTAAATTAAGTTGTCCATTGACGCCTTTGGATAGTAAATTTTTACTCGAATTAGCAAATGGTAAATTAATTTCAGCAGATAATATATGTCAGAATCGAGAAATTAAACTGGTTAGCGAAACATTTAAGATTGATTTGATACCAGTAGAGTTAGGGAGTTTTGATGTGATAATCGGTATGGACTGGTTGAAAGAAGTGAAAGCGGAGATCGTTTGTTACAAAAATGCAATTCGCATTATACGAGAAAAAGGAAAACCCTTAATGGTGTACGGAGAAAAGGGCAACACGAAGCTACATCTTATTAGTAATTTGAAGGCACAAAAACTAATAAGAAAAGGTTGCTATGCTGTTCTAGCACACGTCGAGAAAGTACAAACTGAAGAAAAGAGCATCAATGATGTTCCCGTCGCAAAAGAATTTCCTGATGTATTTCTGAAAGAATTACCGGGATTACCCCCACATCGATCCGTTGAATTTCAAATAGATCTTGTACCAGGAGCTGCACCAATAGCTCGTGCTCCTTACAGACTCGCACCCAGCGAGATGAAAGAACTACAAAGCCAATTACAAGAACTTTTAGAGCGTGGTTTCATTCGACCAAGCACATCACCGTGGGGAGCTCCTGTTTTGTTTGTCAAGAAGAAAGATGGTACATTCAGGTTGTGTATCGACTACCGAGAGTTGAACAAACTTACCATCAAGAACCGCTACCCACTACCGAGAATCGATGACTTATTTGATCAACTACAAGGCTCGTCTGTTTATTCAAAGATTGACTTACATTCCGGGTATCATCAAATGGGGGTGAAAGAAGATGATATTCCAAAGACTGCTTTCACAACACGTTACGGTCATTACGAGTTTATGGTCATGCCGTTTGGTTTAACTAATGCACCAGCTGTGTTCATGGACCTTATGAACCGAGTGTGTGGACCATACCTTGACAAGTTTGTCATTGTTTTCATTGATGACATACTTATTTACTCAAAGAATGACCAAGAACACGGTGAACATTTGAGAAAGGTGTTAGAAGTATTGAGGAAGGAAGAATTGTACGCTAAGTTTTCAAAGTGTGCATTTTGGTTGGAAGAAGTTCAATTCCTCGGTCACATAGTGAACAAAGAAGGTATTAAGGTGGATCCGGCAAAGATAGAAACTGTTGAAAAGTGGGAAACCCCGAAAACTCCGAAACACATACGCCAGTTTTTAGGACTAGCTGTTTACTACAGAAGGTTCATCCAAGACTTTTCCAGAATAGCAAAACCCTTGACTGCATTAACGCATAAAGGGAAGAAATTTGAATGGAATGATGAACAAGAGAAAGCATTTCAGTTATTGAAGAAAAAGCTAACTACGGCACCTATATTGTCATTGCCTGAAGGGAATGATGATTTTGTGATTTATTGTGATGCATCAAAGCAAGGTCTCGGTTGTGTATTAATGCAACGAACGAAGGTGATTGCTTATGCGTCTAGACAATTGAAGATTCACGAACAAAATTATACGACGCATGATTTGGAATTAGGCGCGGTTGTTTTTGCATTAAAGACTTGGAGGCACTACTTATATGGGGTCAAAAGTATTATATATACCGACCACAAAAGTCTTCAACACATATTTAATCAGAAACAACTGAATATGAGGCAGCGTAGGTGGATTGAATTATTGAATGATTACGACTTTGAGATTCGTTACCACCCGGGGAAGGCAAATGTGGTAGCCGATGCCTTGAGCAGGAAGGACAGAGAACCCATTCGAGTAAAATCTATGAATATAATGATTCATAATAACATTACTACTCAAATAAAGGAGGCGCAACAAGGAGTTTTAAAAGAGGGAAATTTAAAGGATGAAATACCCAAAGGATCGGAGAAGCATCTTAATATTCGGGAAGACGGAACCCGGTATAGGGCTGAAAGGATTTGGGTACCAAAATTTGGAGATGTGAGAGAAATGGTACTTAGAGAAGCTCATAAAACCAGATACTCAATACATCCTGGAACGGGGAAGATGTACAAGGATCTCAAGAAACATTTTTGGTGGCCGGGTATGAAAGCCGATGTTGCTAAATACGTAGGAGAATGTTTGACGTGTTCTAAGGTCAAAGCTGAGCATCAGAAACCATCAGGTCTACTTCAACAACCCGAAATCCCGGAATGGAAATGGGAAAACATTACTATGGATTTCATCACTAAATTGCCAAGGACTGCAAGTGGTTTTGATACTATTTGGGTAATAGTTGACCGTCTGACCAAATCAGCACACTTCTTGCCAATAAGAGAAGATGACAAGATGGAGAAGTTAGCATGACTGTATTTGAAGGAAGTCATCTCCAGACATGGAATACCAATCTCTATTATCTCTGATAGGGATGGCAGATTTATTTCAAGATTCTGGCAGACATTACAGCAAGCATTAGGAACTAGTCTAGACATGAGTACTGCCTATCATCCACAAACTGATGGGCAGAGCGAAAGGACGATACAAACGCTTGAAGACATGCTACGAGCATGTGTTATTGATTTCGGAAACAGTTGGGATCGACATCTACCGTTAGCAAAATTTTCCTACAACAACAGCTATCATTCAAGCAGAATTTTCCTACAACAACAGCTACCATTCAAGCATTGAGATGGCGCCGTTTGAAGCACTTTATGGTAGAAAGTGCAGGTCTCCGATTTGTTGGAGTGAAGTGGGGGATAGACAGATTACGGGTCCGGATATTATACAAGAAACTACCGAGAAGATCATCCAAATTCAACAAAGGTTGAAAACCGCCCAAAGTCGACAAAAGAGCTACGCTGACATTAAAAGAAAAGATATAGAATTTGAAATTGGAGAGATGGTCATGCTTAAAGTTGCACCTTGGAAAGGCGTTGTTCGATTTGGTAAACGAGGGAAATTAAATCCAAGGTATATTGGACCATTCAAGATTATTGATCGTGTCGGACCAGTAGCTTACCGACTAGAGTTACCTCAACAACTCGCGGCTGTACATAACACTTTCCACGTCTCGAATTTAAAGAAATGTTTTGCTAAAGAAGATCTCACTATTCCGTTAGATGAAATCCAAATCAACGAAAAACTTCAATTCATCGAAGAACCCGTCGAAATAATGGATCGTGAGGTTAAAAGACTTAAGCAAAACAAGATACCAATTGTTAAGGTTCGATGGAATGCTCGTAGAGGACCCGAGTTCACCTGGGAGCGTGAAGATCAGATGAAGAAGAAATACCCGCATCTATTTCCAGAAGATTCGTCAACACCTTCAACAGCTTAAAATTTCGGGACGAAATTTATTTAATGGGTAGGTACTGTAGTGACCCGAACTTTTCCATGTTTTTATATATTAATTGAGATTGATATTTACATGATTAAATGTTTCCAACATGTTAAGCAATCAAACTTGTTAAGACTTGATTAATTGAAATAGGTTTCATATAGACAATTGACCACCCAAGTTGACCGGTGATTCACGAACGTTAAAACTTGTAAAAACTATATGATGACATATATATGGTTATATATATAGTTAACATGATATTATAATAATTAAACATATCATTAAGTATATTACCAATGAACTACATATGTAAAAACAAGACTACTAACTTAATGATTTTGAAACGAGACATATATGTAACGATTATCGTTGTAACGACATTTAATGTATATATATCATATTAAGAGATATTCGTACATCATAATATCATGATAATATAATAATTTAAAATCTCTTTTGATAATATAAACATTGGGTTAACAACATTTAACAAGATCATTAACCTAAAGGTTTCAAAACAACATTTACATTTAACGACTAACGATGACTTAACGACTCAGTTAAAATGTATATACATGTAGTGTTTTAATATGTATTCATACACTTTTGAAAGACTTCAAGACACTTATCAAAATACTTCTACTTAACAAAAATGCTTACAATTACATCCTCGTTCAGTTTCATCAACAATTCTACTCGTATGCACCCGTATTCGTACTCGTACAATACACAGCTTTTAGATGTATGTACTATTAGTATATACACTCCAATGATCAGCTCTTAGCAGCCCATGTGAGTCACCTAACACATGTGGGAACCATCATTTGGCAACTAGCATGAAATATCTCATAAAATTACAAAAATATGAGTAATCATTCATGACTTATTTACATGAAAACAAAATTACATATCCTTTATATCTAATCCATACACCAACGACCAAAAACACCTACAAACACTTTCATTCTTCAATTTTATTCATCTAATTGATCTCTATCAAGTTCTATCTTCAAGTTCTAAGTGTTCTTCATAAATTCCAAAAGTTCTAGTTTCATAAAATCAAGAATACTTTCAAGTTTGCTAGCTCACTTCCAATCTTGTAAGGTGATCATCCAACCACAAGAAATCTTTGTTTCTTACAGTAGGTTATCATTCTAATACAAGGTAATAATCATATTCAAACTTTGGTTCAATTTCTATAACTATAACAATCTTATTTCAAGTGATGATCTTACTTGAACTTGTTTTCGTGTCATGATTCTGCTTCAAGAACTTCGAGCCATCCAAGGATCCATTGAAGCTAGATCCATTTTTCTATTTTTCCAGTAGGTTTATCCAAGGAACTTAAGATAGTAATGATGTTCATAACATCATTCAATTCATACATATAAAGCTATCTTATTCGAAGGTTTAAACTTGTAATCACTAGAACATAGTTTAGTTAATTCTAAACTTGTTCGCAAACAAAAGTTAATCCTTCTAACTTGACTTTTAAAATCAACTAAACACATGTTCTATATCTGTATGATATGCTAACTTAATGATTTAAAACCTGGAAACACGAAAAACACCGTAAAACCGGATTTACGCCGTCGTAGTAACACCGCGGGCTGTTTTGGGTTAGTTAATTAAAAACTATGATAAACTTTGATTTAAAAGTTGTTATTCTGAGAAAATGATTTTTATTATGAACATGAAACTATATCCAAAAATTATGGTTAAACTCAAAGTGGTAGTATGTTTTCTAAAATGGTCATCTAGACGTCGTTCTTTCGACTGAAATGACTACCTTTACAAAAACGACTTGTAACTTATTTTTCCGACTATAAACCTATACTTTTTCTGTTTAGATTCATAAAATAGAGTTCAATATGAAACCATAGCAATTTGATTCACTCAAAACGGATTTAAAATGAAGAAGTTATGGGTAAAACAAGATTGGATAATTTTTCTCATTTTAGCTACGTGAAAATTGGTAACAAATCTATTCCAACCATAACTTAATCAACTTGTATTGTATATTATGTAATCTTGAGATACCATAGACACGTATACAATGTTTCGACCTATCATGTCGACACATCTATATATATTTCGGAACAACCATAGACACTCTATATGTGAATGTTGGAGTTAGCTATACAGGGTTGAGGTTGATTCCAAAATATATATAGTTTGAGTTGTGATCAATACTGAGATACGTATACACTGGGTCGTGGATTGATTCAAGATAATATTTATCGATTTATTTCTGTACATCTAACTGTGGACAACTAGTTGTAGGTTACTAACGAGGACAGGTGACTTAATAAACTTAAAACATCAAAATATATTAAAAGTGTTGTAAATATATTTTGAACATACTTTGATATATATGTATATATTGTTATAGGTTCGTGAATCAACCAGTGGCCAAGTCTTACTTCCCGACGAAGTAAAAATCTGTGAAAGTGAGTTATAGTCCCACTTTTAAAATCTAATATTTTTGGGATGAGAATACATGCAGGTTTTATAAATGATTTACAAAATAGACACAAGTACGTGAAACTACATTCTATGGTTGAATTATCGAAATCGAATATGCCCCTTTTTATTAAGTCTGGTAATCTAAGAATTAGGGAACAGACACCCTAATTGACGCGAATCCTAAAGATAGATCTATTGGGCCTAACAAACCCCATCCAAAGTACCGGATGCTTTAGTACTTCGAAATTTATATCATATCCGAAGGGTGTCCCGGAATGATGGGGATATTCTTATATATGCATCCTGTTAATGTCGGTTACCAGGTGTTCACCATATGAATGATTTTTATCTCTATGTATGGGATGTGTATTGAAATATGAAATCTTGTGGTCTATTATTATGATTTGATATATATAGGTTAAACCTATAACTCACCAACATTTTTGTTGACGTTTTAAGCATGTTTATTCTCAGGTGATTATTAAGAGCTTCCGCTGTCGCATACTTAAATAAGGACGAGATTTGGAGTACATGCTTGTATGATATTGTGTAAAAACTGCATTCAAGAAACTTATTTTGTTGTAACATATTTGTATTGTAAACCATTATGTAATGGTCGTGTGTAAACAAGATATTTTAGATTATCATTATTTGATAATCTACGTAAAGCTTTTTAAACCTTTATTGATGAAATAAAGGTTATGGTTTGTTTTAAAATGAATGCAGTCTTTGAAAAACATCTCATATAGAGGTCAAAACCTCGCAACGAAATCAATTAATATGGAACGTTTTTAATCAATAAGAACGGGACATTTCAGTTACGGATGATGGAATCGAGATCGAGAAAGCATATATATTTTTTAGGTTTGATGTTCGATGGTTGTTTGTACTTATAAATATGGTCACGTTTGTAGGATGGACTTCAATATTTTGTAAGCAAGTTCTTGTACAACGGATCGTTCGGATCTGTGTAATCCGGAACCCATCGGGCCATTTGACATATATATATATATATATATATATATATATATATATATATATATATATATATATATATATATATACACACACACACACATACATACATACATTATATAAAGCGCGTGCCAATAATCTTATGTGTCAACTCCTGATTAATTCTTGCCACGTGTCAACTTCTTGTTTTTTCTTTCCACGTGTGTAACGAACCGGAAATTTCCGACCAAATTTAAACCTTAATCTTTATATGTCTCCGACACGATAAGCAAAATCTATAATGTTGAGTCTAGAATGTTTGAAATTTATTTTTTGGATAATTAATTACCCTTTGACCGTGCTCGGCAATTCACGAACAACAAATGGTGGTTCCCATGTTTTCAAACCACACGTCTTATTTCAACTTTTAGATTTCTAAACTATTATGTTATTTATATTTATACTTATATAATATATAATATATACCACATGTAATATACATAGATATAGAACATACAACTAATTTACAAACCAACACTCACGATCACATTCACATCACTTGTAACATCAACTATTACTATTGATAAAGCTAATATTTTTTTTACAGCTGTATGATTGAGAAACTACATGAGTTCACGGACTGAATTTATGTTATTGTCTTACTTGCTTATAATTTCATCACCAAGCATCCTCTTTATCCTCTCTATATATATATCATATCTTATACTTGATGCATACATATTATAGATATATACTAGAAAACCCACCACCAATTTTCTCCATTTCACCCAACATTAACATCCCGATCGCTGGCTCGTTGATTCGAGGTTGCTACCGTTAGACATGAACTAAACCACGATCACCTCTATCAAACCAATATCAATTAATTGTCACCATAAACTATCACCTAGAACCTACGGTAACCACCATCTTCTTCATGTAATCCAAATCCATTATTTTACTTTTCTTCTTCCTTTCTATTTTAATTCGACCAACATAACAACCCATCACAAACCACCATAACATCACTACATTCGATTTATAAACTGCCACCTCTACTCGTTATTGTTTCTACTTCTATTTGAACTACAACCACCCTCATCATCAAAGAATCCCAAAACCCATTTGCAAATTGTTGCTACTGCTCGACTTTTATTCATCAATATCAACATCGAATAACATCACCCTTACAACTCACCACTTCCACCACCGAAGGTCACCACAAACCACCTTCTCTCTCTTTCTCTTCGTGATCACCACCATCATCGCCAACTGCTACTCGTTTCTGTTTTTAAACTGTGATAACCGTCACCCTACACCATATCACCATGAACCACTTCACCACCCACCTTCAACCTCTATCACTACCACAACACCACTTCACCGTAAACAGCCATCAACAAAACTGCTACAACAACTACAAATGTTATCTGTTTCAGCTGCTTCTTGCTCGATCAAATCACCCATCAACACCTTCATTACCCTATCACCATCTTCGATCAAATGGCTATTCATCAAACCATCAAAGGATTTATTTTTCTTGTGGTGTTGTTTCTTGACAAGTTGATCAGACCTATTATTCCCATTATTAAACTTCTGGTTTGAACCGTAAATCCCCACCTTCGATCACTCATTTCCCATTATTAAACTTCTATTTTTTTTTATCAAAACAAGAGACTATATTGAATGGATTGGTGATATTATAACGTGTAGTTAGATATTATGTTGATGATGGTATCACTTATTTAAAATACTACACAGATGTTTCCAAAATTCACGTGACATTTGATAAAGCAAATTGGGTTTAACTAATTAATAATGGGGACCGTGTGTCTCCCAATTGCATAAATAAGTTTGATACATGACAATTAGATGGGGACAGTTTAATGATCGAAGGTGGAAATCATAATGGATACAGCAAATGTTTGACAAAGACATATGGGGTTGTTAATTTACGGAGTATTTGATGTATTAGTTACCGAGTGGGCTAGGTTGATAGTATCTTGGGCTTGTAAGCGTGGGCCTTGATAAATGAGCCTGGGATGAACTAAATGTTGGTCGAACTAAATGTTGATAAATGAGCCGGAGTATTTAAAAGATTTTTGCCATAATGATAATTACTATGATAAATTGTGACGATACATGATGATCATGGGGTTAGGGTTATGATTTTATGTGGAAGATATGATGATTTTGTGATAAATTTTATGATGATGAAGATGTCATGAAGAAAGTAATAAGATAATGATTATGATTTTATGTTTTGAAGATTTTGATGATGATGATTAGGAATAAGTTTTGATGATGTTGAAAATGATGGTCACGATGATGATGATATTATGAACATAAAATGACGATGACGATTTCATGTGAACTACGAAGAAGAAGGAAGCAGATTCATTTGGGTTTAAAGGATTTAGGGTAGTGGTTAAATTAGAAGTGAAATGGCGATGGAATGTTTAGGATATCATCGGGTTAGTGGGACGTCGCGGGTTCAAACCTGGACTCGGGCATTTTTTTTATAAGGATTACTTATATGAGGTAGCATTACTATTACCATTATTATTATTAATATTATTATTATTATTATTATTATTATCGTATCATTATTAGTATAAGTATTAATACTTACTTTTTCATCATAATTATTAAGGTTAATAGTTATTAATAAGTAATATTATTATTATTATTAAAATAAGTATTATTAATATTATTATCATTAGAAAAATTATCATTTATTATCAAAATTATTATTAATATTATTATTATCAATATCACTAAAGGATAATTATTTTTAAATTTATCATTTTTATTAGTATTATTTTTATCATTATTATTATTAGTAATATTAATATATCAAATAAAGGTTTTCTAAATAAAAATATATTTATGATATAAAACATAACTATATTAAAATTTCTGTAATAAATATTATCTATTTTTATAGTTAATTTAGTTATTGATGAAACGTACAAGTTACTAATATAACAATTAATAAATAAATTATTTGATTACGATTATATGTGTTAATATATATATAAATGATATAGGTTCGTGAATCCGAGGCCAACCTTAAATTTGATCAATGATGTTATATGTATTTTTACTACAAAATACAGTATGGTGAGTATATAGTCCCTTTTAAACTCTAAATATTTTTGGGCTGAGAATACATGCGCTGTTTTTATAAATGATTTACGTTATGGACACAAGTGATCAAAAATAAAATCTACGTTGAGTTGTACCATGGCATATTTCTTTATACTTGGTAGCTAATATTTACGTGAGGAGCGTAAACGCGAATCCTGTTGATAGATCTATCGGGCCTGACAACCCCAACCGGGCTGGACGACCAGTTTTAAACGGTTGCACAGTACTTCGTTTCGTTACTACACTTGGTACGGTGTAGGGTTTATTTAAGAATATGCTGCTGTGATTTAAATGTTAAGTATGGTTACCAAGTGCTCAACGACTTTTCCATACACGAGGAGTGTATTATGTATAAATATGAAATCTTGTGGTCCATAGTTATAACGCTGCTAGCATCAAACCTATATCTCACCAACTTTATGTTGACATTTTAAAGCATGTTATTCTCAGGTACGAATTAAGTCTTCCGCTGTGCATTAGCTCATGTTAAGGACATTACTTGGAGTCGATCATCGCAATGGGACCAACTGTTGATGACTTCGTCCGGATGGATTAGTTGCGGACATTTCAGTTGGTATCAGAGCGGTGGTCTTAGTGAACCAGGCCTTGCATTAGTGTGTCTGACTAGTAGTTGTTAGGATACATTAGTGAGTCTGGACTTCGACCGTGTCTGCCTGTCAAAAAGTTTTTCTTATCATTCTAGTCGGAAATCATCTGCTTATCATCCTTAGGAATTACCTGCTCATCATTCTTAAGTCTAGACACATCTTACTGCATTTAGTGCATCGATAGTGTATAGACAAAATTCATATCTTAGTGTATCTGATAATTCCTATCTTAGCGCATCTGTAGATTTGCCTGACACATGCCGTAGGTTCCTCAGTAGTCTACGAAATCTTTGGTATTATATATAGATATTCTATATAGCTAGAATATCATCCGATATCCAAAAAAAATCATTTCACATCGAAAATCCATTCCACCCACCAAATTGCTCTCTTGGCAATGAACCTGAAACGCTTACCGGCGAACCTGTTTGAGAAACCATTTTCTCTCCCCTTTTCCGAGTACCTCGTCAGGATTACATACTATCCCATATTTCATCCGCTCGCTTCAACCGCCAATCATCCCGATGTGCTAGCAAAAGCTAACGAACTTCGCGCTCGCGTGACGACTTTGGAGAACATGGTGCGAAGGTTGCAAACACCAGCAGCAGCACCAGCAGCATAATCAGTACCACCATCGTCAACGCCGACAGTGCCCTTATCACCCCCAAACCACAACCGCGCCATAAATCTCAACATCACAATCTGTACCTCGGATATCAACATCACACGCCTCAATATCACCATCTATACTTCAAGCATGATCTTTGTGCTACATATCGTTCTACATCGATTATCTTCGCTTTACATATCGTTCTACCTCATTTATCCTCAACATGGCGATTATGTAATTTCTAAAGTTTTAGAGATTATGTAATCTAGTATTAACGATAAATCAAATGAGTTTAATATCTTATTGACTCATTAAATCTATGATTACATCTGAAGAAAATATATATGCAAGTATATTTTTATAAAGATTGTAATTAAAAATTCCTTTGTACAAACTGTTAATGGTGAAAAAAAAATATTTTAACGGGTAGGTAGCACCCGAGGAATATTTATGATTTCACATTAATAAGTTACACTGTACATTCTTCGAATCTGATTCAACGGTCCTTTGCTATCTTACTTACAATCACAGATATACGTATCCGTTCACCTCAGAATAACCATTTCCCTTCAAATCTCGTATTCGGATTTTGACCTATCAGAATCCAACAAGTGGCATAAAGAAGAAAACATTGGACAAAATAAAATTTGTTAGAAACAGACGAATTAACTAATTGAAATATTGTTAGGAATCCACGCTAACTGTTCCTAGCTAACTGTTCTCGGCTAACATTTAATTTATCGCAATTTACATTCTCGCAATTTTATTTATTGTTATTTAATTTCTGCACTTTACATACCGTTGGGACACATGTACAACAAAATGTCGGATTAATTCTAAGACAACACGTTGTATAATGGGTCATGATATATATTTATTTATTTTACGCACTTTAAATAAACGGGACACGTATACAAGGTTTCGACTTATCATATTAACCCATCTATATATATATTTTGGAACAACCATGGACACTCTAAATGTGAAGGTGGGAGTTGGCTATACAAGGTTGGAGTTGATTTCAAGATATATATATGGTTTAAGTTGTGATCGACACTGAGACCGGTACACGGGTCACGATACGTATTAATTAATTCGAATATTATATATTAATTTATATATGAATATATTGGACGATTGGACAATTGAACTATTGGACTGCTAACTTTGGACAATTAAAAACGAATTAAAATGTTGATTATAACATATAAAATTAAACAATTTTTCAAGTTTGCCACTTGATTTTATCTTAAACTTCATTTGTATCTTGACAATTACAATTCGCATTCAAATCTTTTCATGATTCTTGAAAACACCTCGATCGAGAAGTTGAACCAACCGCACCTCGTCTACGGAAGAAAGATTTATGCATACAGTTATACACCTGAAAAACTCTCGAACCTAAATTCATAGTTTAACACGTACCTGTGTTAAATCCTTTACCAATTATTAGCAAAAACAACCTCACAAATTCCTTTTCAAAGTAGTCTATTTTGTCACAGCTCCACTTCGACTCCTCAGAAAGACTACTCTTATTACAACCTCGATATATATACCTTGTCCTTTCGCCATCAACCTTTTATATTTCGCAACATCATCAGCAGATGAACCAGCAGCTCGTTGTCTTTTTGGCGAAACCAGCAATTAGTATTCTGAAAATCTCGCAGAACTTTCACCAGTTATACCTATGACGTCTATCCCTAAGAATTTCATACTCCGAATGTAAAGTTTCTGAAAAAAACCCTCAGCTACGGACTAGTTCTTGAAATGCTGATGAAGCAGCAAAAACTGTAGACGACTTTAACAAGTCAAAAGTGTAACGATAAAGTACAGTGAGTTGGTAAAGATCATAAAAAGAGAAGGAAAATGGATTGAGCAAAGTATGAAAGAGGTTGTGAATAAATCACAAAGAATGGAACCTGCCTTCAAAGAATCCAAACGATTCAGTGCCTGCTGAAACCGTTAGTAAGAACCCTACTCCTTATTCTAAACCTTTCCAGATGATATTCATCATCATCATCTTATCTTAGATATTATAAGATATCTTCATATCTTCCGTTATACATATTCTCCATATTTCTGGATATATTTTCACAACTAGTCTTATCTGGGATCATTTATCTCTCCGTAACATCTGCGTTACAACATAAAAGAAACTGTGTTAGTTTCTAAGTTCTAAAACCTTCGAGTTTAAAATAGGAATGTTCTGAAGCAGTGTTGGGAACTGATGCATGAATTAGTATAATATAATGAAACTTGATCAACTTCATTATATTACAGAAAGTCATGTTGAGTTTCTAATGGAATGTGATGATTCACAGTACCATCATCATGTGCCATGTTACACGGCTCTTACATTCTATCTAAATTCTAAAAATATCAAGGAAATATTTCTTGATGATTCGGTCTTTTCCAGGATATTATGGTAATTTGACAAATCAAAATCTTGTCATTACTATTTCTTTCTAAGAGCATTAGCTTTGTTCATTCCAACTTTCATACCTACGAATTCCGGACCATTACTCGCTTGACTCGAAATCGAGAAGAGAAAACGAAAGCATGAAGCTCCGAAAAATAATGAAGGATTTAAAACTCAACAACCACCCAGAAATTTCAAATCGTGTATATCAATGCATATAGCAATATAAAGACACGGGAGAACTAGGAATACTATGAACACAAGAGTATAGTAGGAGTAAATAGATTCTTCTGGCAATAGACGAAAAGAAGAATTACAGATAAGAAAGTTAGGAGTATATCAAGAATCAGATCTGGATGGAGCATATTGATAAATGCTTAAAAGTATGAATCAAGGGAGAAATAGTAGAAGATGTGAGTTGTGGAGAATAAGGAAACGAATGAGGTGAATTTATAATGAAATATCCGACAGAGAAATCGAAACAGATTGCCGCATTAAATCAAAGAAGATCCTAATCGCCAAAGAATCAAATCTTATTACGTAAGATTTTCTTTAAATCCCTTAAATTCCGGAAATCAAACATAACCATATCATTGGTTAAAACAATTCCATATTTACTCATTTCACTCTTTCGTGATAGCTTCACTCGTACGCTTCACATAATCGAATTGTTTTATCTATATCTTTCAATAATGATAAAACTCCATTATCAATTCATATTCGTCATAAAAACATTTTATCGTTAGTCATGATGATCTCGATCAAATTTCGGGGACAAAATTTCTTTAACGGGTGGGTACTGTAACGAACCGGAAATTTCCGACCAAATTTAAACCTTAATCTTTATATGTCTCCGACACGATAAGCAAAATCTGTAATGTTGAGTCTAGAATGTTTGAAATTTATTTTTTGGATAATTAATTACCCTTTGACCGTGCTCGGCAATTCACGAACAACAAATGGTGGTTCCCATGTTTTCAAACCACACGTCTTATTTCAACTTTTAGATTTCTAAACTATTATGTTATTTATATTTATACTTATATAATATATAATATATACCACATGTAATATACATAGATATAGAACATACAACTAATTTACAAACCAACACTCACGATCACATTCACATCACTTGTAACATCAACTATTACTATTGATAAAGCTAATATTTTTTTTACAGCTGTATGATTGAGAAACTACATGAGTTCACGGACTGAATTTATGTTATTGTCTTACTTTCTTATAATTTCATCACCAAGCATCCTCTTTATCCTCTCTATATATATATCATATCTTATACTTGATGCATACATATTACAGATATATACTAGAAAACCCACCACCAATTTTCTCCATTTCACCCAACATTAACATCCCGATCGCTGGCTCGTTGATTCGAGGTTGCTACCGTTAGACATGAACTAAACCACGATCACCTCTATCAAACCAATATCAATTAATTGTCACCATAAACTATCACCTAGAACCTACGGTAACCACCATCTTCTTCATGTAATCCAAATCCATTATTTTACTTTTCTTCTTCCTTTCTATTTTAATTCGACCAACATAACAACCCATCACAAACCACCATAACATCACTACATTCGATTTATAAACCGCCACCTCTACTCGTTATTGTTTCTACTTCTATTTGAACTACAACCACCCTCATCATCAAAGAATCCCAAAACCCATTTGCAAATTGTTGCTACTGCTCGACTTTTATTCATCAATATCAACATCGAATAACATCACCCTTACAACTCACCACTTCCACCACCGAAGGTCACCACAAACCACCTTCTCTCTCTTTCTCTTCGTGATCACCACCATCATCGCCAACTGCTACTCGTTTCTGTTTTTAAACTGTGATAACCGTCACCCTACACCATATCACCATGAACCACTTCACCACCCACCTTCAACCTCCATCACTACCACAACACCACTTCACCGTAAACAGCCATCAACAAAACTGCTACAACAACTACAAATGTTATCTGTTTCAGCTGCTTCTTGCTCGATCAAATCACCCATCAACACCTTCATTACCCTATCACCATCTTCGATCAAATGGCTATTCATCAAACCATCAAAGGATTTATTTTTCTTGTGGTGTTGTTTCTTGACAAGTTGTTCAGACC
This sequence comes from Rutidosis leptorrhynchoides, assembly GCF_046630445.1. Lineage (NCBI taxonomy): Eukaryota > Viridiplantae > Streptophyta > Magnoliopsida > Asterales > Asteraceae > Rutidosis > Rutidosis leptorrhynchoides. The sequence goes on from NC_092333.1 coordinate 664,988,168, forward strand.
TATTATTCCCATTATTAAACTTCTGGTTTGAACCGTAAATCCCCACCTTCGATCACTCATTTCCCATTATTAAACTTCTATTTTTTTTTATCAAAACAAGAGACTATATTGAATGGATTGGTGATATTATAACGTGTAGTTAGATATTATGTTGATGATGGTATCACTTATTTAAAATACTACACAGATGTTTCCAAAATTCACGTGACATTTGATAAAGCAAATTGGGTTTAACTAATTAATAATGGGGACCGTGTGTCTCCCAATTGCATAAATAAGTTTGATACATGACAATTAGATGGGGACAGTTTAATGATCGAAGGTGGAAATCATAATGGATACAGTAAATGTTTGACAAAGACATATGGGGTTGTTAATTTACGGAGTATTTGATGTATTAGTTACCGAGTGGGCTAGGTTGATAGTATCTTGGGCTTGTAAGCGTGGGCCTTGATAAATGAGCCTGGGATGAACTAAATGTTGGTCGAACTAAATGTTGATAAATGAGCCGGAGTATTTAAAAGATTTTTGCCATAATGATAATTACTATGATAAATTGTGACGATACATGATGATCATGGGGTTAGGGTTATGATTTTATGTGGAAGATATGATGATTCTGTGATAAATTTTATGATGATGAAGATGTCATGAAGAAAGTAATAAGATAATGATTATGATTTTATGTTTTGAAGATTTTAATGATGATGATTAGGAATAAGTTTTGATGATGTTGAAAATGATGGTCACGATGATGATGATATTATGAACATAAAATGACGATGACGATTTCATGTGAACTACGAAGAAGAAGGAAGCATATTCATTTGGGTTTAAAGGATTTAGGGTAGTGGTTAAATTAGAAGTGAAATGGCGATGGAATGTTTAGGATATCATCGGGTTAGTGGGACGTCGCGGGTTCAAACCTGGACTCGGGCATTTTTTTTATAAGGATTACTTATATGAGGTAGCATTACTATTACCATTATTATTATTAATATTATTATTATTATTATTATTATCGTATCATTATTAGTATAAGTATTAATACTTACTTTTTCATCATAATTATTAAGGTTAATAGTTATTAATAAGTAATATTATTATTATTATTAAAATAAGTATTATTAATATTATTATCATTAGAAAAATTATCATTTATTATCAAAATTATTATTAATATTATTATTATCAATATCACTAAAGGATAATTATTTTTAAATTTATCATTTTTATTAGTATTATTTTTATCATTATTATTATTAGTAATATTAATATATCAAATAAAGGTTTTCTAAATAAAAATATATTTATGATATAAAACATAACTATATTAAAATTTCTGTAATAAATATTATCTATTTTTATAGTTAATTTAGTTATTGATGAAACGTACAAGTTACTAATATAACAATTAATAAATAAATTATTTGATTACGATTATATGTGTTAATATATATATAAATGATATAGGTTCGTGAATCCGAGGCCAACCTTAAATTTGATCAATGATGTTATATGTATTTTTACTACAAAATACAGTATGGTGAGTATATAGTCCCTTTTAAACTCTAAATATTTTTGGGCTGAGAATACATGCGCTGTTTTTATAAATGATTTACGTTATGGACACAAGTGATCAAAAATAAAATCTACGTTGAGTTGTACCATGGCATATTTCTTTATACTTGGTAGCTAATATTTACGTGAGGAGCGTAAACGCGAATCCTGTTGATAGATCTATCGGGCCTGACAACCCCAACCGGGCTGGACGACCAGTTTTAAACGGTTGCACAGTACTTCGTTTCGTTACTACACTTGGTACGGTGTAGGGTTTATTTAAGAATATGCTGCTGTGATTTAAATGTTAAGTATGGTTACCAAGTGCTCAACGACTTTTCCATACACGAGGAGTGTATTATGTATAAATATGAAATCTTGTGGTCCATAGTTATAACGCTGCTAGCATCAAACCTATATCTCACCAACTTTATGTTGACATTTTAAAGCATGTTATTCTCAGGTACGAATTAAGTCTTCTGCTGTGCATTAGCTCATGTTAAGGACATTACTTGGAGTCGATCATCGCAATGGGACCAACTGTTGATGACTTCGTCCGGATGGATTAGTTGCGGACATTTCAACGTGTCAGTCAATAAGTTATTTCCATATATTAATTTAAGTATTAGATTTCCCAATTTAATCTAATATACAAATTTCATTACCTAAAATATTATATTATATTACTATATAATAATATTATAATATAAAATAGATATTCCTTTATTAAGATTATAATATTATTTATGAATGATATTTATATAATATAAAATTAATTTACAGTTTGCGGATATATCTAAAATATTACGTTAATATAATATTTGTAGAATATTATATAAAGCACGGGCTCATGTTTGTCAATTGAAGTTAAAATGGTTGTTTGATAATCTTAATAGATATTTAGATGTATGTCTGCTCTGCTTCGTTTGGAATTTTGACATAATGAAACTACTTTTTATTAAAAACATATATAATTAGAGATGTACATAAACTATTATTCTTAACGATCGTTTTTAAAATAACTTTTTAGGGGGCTCATGTTTGGTGTTTTATCGATTACTCCCTCCGTCTCTTTCCAATAGTCCTCATTTGACTTTCAAAGTCTTTTTTGTTCAACTTTGCCTCAAAATATTTTTGTTTGTGTTATATATTATTTGTTGCAAATTATATAAATGGATTTCAACGCACGGGCTCATAATCTATGCGTTAATATTCAATACTAATGTTTTCGATACAAATGTTATCAGTAATAAAAATTTTTTTATTGTAATTGTATTACACATTTGATAAATATCAATATTAATGTTATCGACTACTAATTTATACAAATGTCGTGCAACGCACTGGCTCATAAAACTAGTACTCCATATATAAATGATTCAAAAAGATTTTTGCAGAAGGTGTCATTTTCTTATTAATTCAAATTAATTATTAATTATAATTTTATATATACATATAAATTTACATATATATGTATTGATTATTATATAAATAATAATAATATATAAAATAATATTATTCATAATTTACTTAGATAATTACAAAATTTCTTTTTTTTTTTGTTTTTCCTTCAAATTTACAATTTACACCCCTCACCCTTGGGTACTAATTGTAATTTGTTAGGGTACAAACTATAATTTCATTGGTATAAAATTAAATTCACTATTTAATATAAAACCAACAAACAAAACCCACCAATTTTTCTTAATGGATTTATTTTTTTATCGTCGCGAGTTAGGTTCTAGGACCATCACCGTTCAGTTTGAAATAATTTTACAAACAAAGTGCATATTAAACTCTAAATAATTGTATATAATAATTCTAAAATAATATAACTTAAACTTTACTAATGTTACGTTCCATGGCCAATTTTCAATGTACTCTAAATATTACGTAGTATATATAATTTATATATTAAAAAGATATTAATGGTGAGAAAAAGATTTGTAGACATTAAGTTACTAACACCACCCAAAATGCCAAAACCACTTTTAAAATTTGTTAACAACATGAGCTCTTAAACTGAAAAGAACTTTAAAATTCGTCAACACCACGAGCTCTTAAACTCAAAAGGAATTTTAAATATTTATCAACACCACAAGCTCTTAAACTCAAAAGAATTTTTAAAATTTATCAACACCACAGACTCTTAAATAATTCTTATGCTCTTCATATTTTTTAGTATCGATATTTACATACTAATATGAACTGCAAATTACATTTTTGCTAGGATTTTTACTCACGGTGCAACACACGGGCTTAAAAATGTATACATATACTCCATCCGTCTCAAATCTATTATCCCTAGACAAAAAACACACAGTTTAAGAATTGTCATTATCACACTGTACTTTCTCTGTACATTTTTCTAACTTTACAATTTTATCCTCAATCAATTATTTAGAATGCCCTTTAACTTTTGTAAATTAATTAATTCATTAGGGATAATATTGTAAGCTTTGTTAAATTTACTTTCCATTTTTGAAAATGAACAATTAATTTGGAACAACCGAAAAGGAATACTGGACAATTAATCTGTGGGACTGAGGGACTATATTTTATGGTGAGCCTTATCAAAGTGATAAGGTTAGGTAATCCAAGTCACAAAGGTAGATAATAAGGGTAAATATAAAGGGTTTATTCTCTTCGTTGGCGATTCCCAAAGATAGCAATATATGGATTGCTTTACGCCACCGAAAAAGAATGTTGAGCATGTGTGTGTTTTAAGATCGAGTGAAGTATGTTGTGTGTGATGTCAGAAACATGTCGATGACCATGTTCGTGCTTCCTGATATGTAGATTTATAATACCTTCTTTTGAGGTATTGTTGGTTCCCAATGTATTATGGAAAAATTCTTTGACTTTCACATTTTGAGTGCTTACAATATAAAGTAAGATGGTCCTTTGCCTTAGTTAGATGCGGTGGCGGCCGAGCTAGGAATAGTTCCCTAAGCTTGACTGTTGTTTGATCGAGGTTGAAGGGCACTATATTTGATGCCACCGCTCCGTTGGCAGGACATCTTTGTACACCATTGTTAAACATTTGCTTCATGAATTGTACTTATCGAAGCGATCCCGAATGTGGGGTACATAAAAGGACCCGTCCTAATCCATCCGGACGAAGTCCATATCGATTATAAACGATTCACAACAGTTGATTACATCGCGAGGTACTTGACCTCTATATGATACATTTTACAAACATTGCATTCGTTTTTAAAAGACAAACTTTCATTTACATCGACAGTTGATAGACATGCATACCATTTCATAATATATCCAAATATAATTGACTTAATAATAATCTTGATGAACTCAAAGACTCGAATGCAACGTCTTTTGAAATATGTCATGAATGACTCCAAGTAATATCTTTTAAATGATCAAATGCACAGCGGAAGATTTCTTTCGTACCTGAGAATAAACATGGTTTCAAGTGTCAACCAAAAGGTTGGTGAGTTCATTAGTTTAGCATAAATAATCATTTCATAATTTTAATAGACCACAAGATTTCATATTTCCATTTCTCATAAACATACGTCCCATGCATAGAGACAAAATATCATTCATATGGATTGAACACCTGGTAATCGACATTCACAATATACATATAAGAATATCCCCATCATTCCGGGATCCTCCTTTGGACATGATATAAATTTCGAAGTACTAAAGCATCCGGTACTTTGGATGGGGCTTGTTGGGCCCGATAGATCTATCTTTAGAGTTCGCGTCAATTAGGGTGTCTGTTCCCTAATTCTTAGATTACCAGACTTAATAAAAGGGGCATATTCGATTTCGATAATCCAACCATATAATGTAGTTTCGATTACTTGTGTCTATTTCGTAAAACATTTATAAAAATTGCGCATGTATTCTCAGCCCAAATATATAAAGGGTAAAAAGGCAAATGAAACTCACATAATGTATTTTGTAGTAAAAATACATATGACTATATTGAACAACTGAACAATGCAGGGTTGGCCTCGGATTCACGAACCTATAACAATTGTATATCTATTAATGCGTATAATGTAATTCACAAAATTTCATTTATTAATATGTATTATTTATATGTTTATTGTTATATAGAATTTATACTAAATTCCATTTTAAACGTATACTTATATTATATCTTAAGTTATATTATATATTTATAAATCGATTTTGTGTATATATAATTAGGACGATTAATATTTATATAACTATTGATATTAATATATCTAAGTACCTATATATATGATTAGTATTGTATTTATGAAATATCATTAGTTTGTTATGCGAATTATTAATAAAATCCAAGTATATGTTATAAATATATATATAGTGTACAAAAGATTTATGTGTTAAAATTATAATTTAGATAATAATGATTTACTACTACTAATAATAATAACTTTATTAATAATAATAATACTAATAGCAAAAATGAAAAATGAAAATTTTTAATGATACTAAAAATAATATTTATGAAAATAATAATAACTTGTATTATTTTCATGACATTAATATAATAACAGTCATAATAATAATAATAATAATAATAATAATAATAATAATAATAATAATAATAATAATAATAATATTATTATTATTATTATTATTATTATTATTATTATTATTATTATTATTATTATTATTATTAATCATAAATTCAATATTAGTAACAATAATAATTCTAATAATAATAATACCTAATATCATGATAATATGAATGAATAAAACTTATTTGCAAGTAAAAATAACAATAATAATAATAATAATAATAATAATAATAATAATAATAATAATAATAATAATAATAATAATAATAATAATAATAATAATAATAATAATAATAATAATAATAATAATAATAATAATAATAATAGAGATTTTTAGTTTTAGAGACTACCTCCAAAGAGCTTTAAAAAAAAAGGCTGCCACTCGCAGGAATTGAACTCGGGACCTTTTGAACCGCCACGCACACGTCAAACCAGCTGGGCTACAGCCCATTTTCTAATATATTCTGATTCGCATTTATATTTAATCCATTCTAATACGTTTCCAATTATCTTCATCTTCTTCATGATTTTTATTACTCCAATCATCATCAATCACTCTTAATAACGAAATTATGATTTTAATTGCAACTTGTAGACAACCATAAACTTATCAAGGTGTTTTAAAAAAAATATAAAACAAAAAACAAAAAAATGCAGCTACGCTGCTGCCGTTTCTAAAAAAAATATATATACCTTTTTGAATTCAAATTCATTTTAGACAAATGTTTGAACACGGAATATGTTTAAAACTATTACTAGAAGCTTTACAAACCATCAATTGAACCGAAAAACTTAAAACGAGATTGAATTTTACCAAGAACAAAACTGTTTGACTTTTATTTTCAAACTTTGACTTAAAATTCGATTTGAATACTTGAAATTGGAAGTTGTAACTTTACAGGAAGTTTACCTATATGATTCCTAACACAACTGCGTTATTAGATTTTGTAGTTTGATCCGAAAATCGATTATAGATAAAATGGGTTTACGAAGAAGAAAAAAAAAGAAAAAAAAAATATAACAGAGTTATTTGAATGTGGTTTTTCTTTGAATTTCAAGAATAGCAGATGTTGTATAATATCGTACAAGTGATTGATTTATATCACAACATCAATTGATTCAAAAAAAAAATTGTTTGTGGGGATAAGGAAATCGACAATGGGTCACGGACAGAAAAAGAATCAGGGAAAAAGAAGAAGAACCAAAAAAAATAAAGGTGGAAAGAGAAGCACGCGTTTTTACCTTCTATATTTATATATTTATATATTTATACGGAGTACTATATATTATAATTAATAACATATTAATAATAATTACACTATTAATATTATTTATGATAAAATACTACTAATATAATAATAATAATGATAATAATTATAATGATAATAATAATAATTAATAATAATAACATTAATGATATATACTAAAAATTATAATAATTATTATAACAATGATAATAGTTATGTTATTAATGATAATAATAATGATTTTCAATATTCAAGGTAATAATAATATCTAATAATAATACAAGTAATATAAAATATATAACAGATTATAGTTATTCAATTTCATATATATATATATATATATATATATATATATATATATATATATATATATATATATATATATATATATATATATATATATATATATATATATATATATATATATATATATATATATGTATACATATTAGAATAATAATATTAGTAATATAAATGTCAATTTTATCATTAACATTAATAACAATAATGAAAGTAAAGATATTAACATTAATATAACAGTTATATTCAAACTTGTAATTAAATTTAATATATTACCATTTATAAATTTTATCATATTTACTAATTATATAATATATATTTTATATAATAACTTGTATTTAATATTTGATATTTATAATTTACAATATATATAATATTACTATAACAACTTATAATTTAATATATATTACATATTATTAATTATGTGATATTTAAATATTACCATATATATTTAATTACATATAAATTTTAATTATGTTTAGGAGTCCTATATATATATATATATATATATATATATATACATATATATATATATATATATATATATATATATATATATACACACACACATTTTTATTAACTAATATATTATTTTATTTAATTCTAATGTTTCAATTGAATTTTATTATTTCTCATTATAATATATATTTACACTTATTTTTATTTATCTATATATGTATATATATATATATATATATATATATATATATATATATATATATATACATATACATACATATTTATTTACAAACAAATTGTTCGTGAATTGTCGAAAATAGTCGAAGTTAAATGAATGCAAGAAAACAGTTCAAGAGTTTTGTGACTCCACATTACAGACTTTGCTTATCGTGTCGGAAACATATAAGGATTAAGTTTAAATTTGATCGAAATTCCCGGGTCATCACAGTACCTACCCGTTAAAGAAATTTCGTCCCGAAATTTGAGTGAGGTGGTCATGGCTAATAATAAAAATGTTTTCATAACGAATATGAGCTGATAAATTGAGTTTTATCATCATTGAGTAATATGGATAAAAATAATTCAATTATTCGAAGAGTACGAATGAGCTATCACCAAAGAGTGAAATAGGAAAGTAAAGATTCATCTTAACTTTTGACAGAGTCATGGTTGAATTTAGAAAATAAGGTGTTTCTTTACTTTTGACGTTGTCTTGGTGGAATTCCGGAATTCTAGAGATTTAAAAGAAAATCTTCGAAATCTATAAGATTTGATTCTTCGGCGAATAAGGAAATTAAGATCTCTATAATTAAATACGGTGATCTGCCTCGATTACTCTGTCTGATATTTCCGTTATAAATTAGACTTTTTCGTTCCATTATTCTCACCATTCATATACTTTCTTTCTGAGTTCTTACGTCCAAAAGATTGTGAAAATCCTTAATCCAGTTCTGATTCTTGTTCTTATCCTTACTTTTGCAACCATCATTCTCCTTTTCCAACTTCCATCGGAGGAATCTGCTTTCTTCTACCTCGCACTTGGGGGTATAGTGTTTTTAATTTTCCCGTGTCTTTATGTTGCGATAAACATTGATATACACGGTTTGTAATTTCTACGTTGTTGTTGGGTTTTATATCTTCTCTTTTATTTCAATGTCCCCACTTCCGTCTTCTATAATCATTGTCATTCTCAGTTAATGCTCTCTCTTTTTGTTGCAATTTATACCCATTTCTATTTCGGAGCTTCATGCTTTTGTTTTCTTTTCGCAATTAATGGTCCAGAATTCATAGATGTGGAGTTTCAAATGAGCTTAATGTTCTAAACAAAAAAGAATGTATTGGCACGATTTGATTTGTCAAATTACCAGAATTACTGAGAATAGAACTATCAAGAATATATTTTCTTGATATGTTCAGAAGTTAATCAGAATGAAAGAGTTATGTAACATGACACATGATGACGTTATAATCTGTGAATCATCATGTTCCATTTAGAAACTCAGCATGACTTACTGTAATATAATCACGTTGATCAAGTGTCATTATATTATACTAACTCATGCATCAGTTCCCAACATTACTTCAATAACATTCATATTTTAAGCTCGAAGTTTACATAATATAGAAACTAACAGTTTCTATATGATGTAACACTGATAGCACGAAGAGATTAATGATTTCAGATAAGAATAGTTATGAAAATATCTTCAGAAATATGGAGGATATTTATAATGAAAGATACAATGATATCTTTGAATATCTAAGATCAGAGAATGATGGAGACTATTGTCTGCAAGGGTTTAGAGTAACGAGCAAGATATTCGCTAAAGACTTCAGCAGACATTGAATCATTTAGATTCTTTGAAGTCAAACTTATTCTTTGTGATTTGTCCACGGCTTTCTTCATAGTTTCGCATAACCTGCTTTTTGGTACTAAATTTTCTCTTGAATGTTTCCAATATAATGATACACAGGAAGCACGAAGAGGTATATAATTTCGGACGAGAATATTTTTGAAAATATCCTCAGAAATATCGAAGATATTGATGATGATATTTTGGAATATCTAAGTTCGATGGTTGATGAAGAAGATTTTCCGCAAGATTTTAATATGAGTACGGAGCAAGATATTCGTTGGAGGTTTCATCGGATCAAGAATTACCTGGATTCTTTGAATATATGGTATGGTCCTTGTATTTGTCCTTGGTCTCCTTCGTGGTTAGCTCAATCCGTTTTCCAGTTCCAACTTTTCTGAGCTTTTCCAACATACTATTCTTTATCATCAAACTTCCAATGATTAAGGTCGTTTACGGTTGTCTATGGTTTCTGCTGCTTCATTTAGCTTTTTCAACATTCAGAGTATTAGTTTGTGACTGAGTGCTTTTCAGAATTTTAGAATGAGAGATCATAATTCTAAGAGATAAATGTCATACATATAACTGTTGATGTAGATATGCTGTGAATTTTCAAAGTACTAATTGCTGATTCCTGGTAATTGTTATGGCAGTTCTCGTTACAAGATGCGGATGAGTATATGATAGGGTTTCAATGAATAAATATAATGATTTGTCAGAGAGATTTAAGCCAAGAAGCAACGAGGTTACTGGTACGTTTACTGCTAATGTAGTGAGATATAAACGGTTTTCCGGTATTGATGACGAAAGGCAACTTTTATATCAGGGTTTTAATGCTAAACCGAGTGAAAAGTCGAAGTTGACTTGTTGGAGTTGTGACAAAATTTACTACCTTGAAAAGGGATTGTGAAGTTATTTTGGGTAATAATAATGCTAAAGGATCTAACACAGATACATGTTAAACGTTTACTCAGGTTCCGAGTATTTTCATGTGCATAGCTATATACATCACTCTTTCCTTCCGTAAATGATGTGCGATTGGTTCATCCTCTCGATTGAATTGTTTTCAAGAATCATGAAAGGTTTGAACGCAGATTGAAATCGTCAAGATACAAATGAGGTTTAAGATGAAATCAAGTGGCAAATTTGAAGAATTGTTTAGTTTCATATGTTATAATCAATATTTTAATTCATTTTAATTGTCCAATGTTGATAGTCCACAGTTACTAGTCCACAGTTAGCATTTCAATAATTCATATATAATATTCAAATTAATTAGTACGTGTCGTGACCCGTATACGTCTCAGACTCAATCACAACTCAAATTATATATATTATTGTAGAATTAACCTCAACCCTGTATAGAGAACTCGATCATTACTGCATATAGAGTGTCTATGGTTATTCCAAATAATATATATAAATGCGTCGATATGATATGTCAAAACCTTGTATACGCGTCCCGATATTTAAGGTGCGAAAAATAAATACAGAAATTAAATGACAATAAATAAAGTGCGTAAAGTAAATAACAGAAATTAAATGACGATAAATAAAATTGCGAGAATATAAATTGCGATAATTAAACTGCGATAAATAAATTAAATGCTAATAAGGAATTAACAGTTAGCTAGGAACAGTTAGCTAGGATTTTGTTAGCGTGGATTCTTAATAGAATTTCATGTTGTTAATTAGTCTGTTTCTAATCAATTTTTATTGTGTTTATTATTTCTTCATTATGCCACTTGTTGGATTCTGGTAAGTCAAAATCCAAATATGAAATTGAATATGAATGAAAATGGTTATTCTGTGGTGAACGGATTCGTATATCGGTAGATGTAAATAGGATAGTAAATGACTGTTGAATCAGATTCGAAGAATGTACAGTGTAACTTATTAATGCGAAATCTAAATATTCCTCGGGTATTACCTACCCGTTAAAATATTTTCACCATTAACAAGTTGTACAATAAAAATTTTAATTACAATCTTTATGAAAACATATATACGTATATATTTTCTTCAGACGTAATTATGGATTTAATGAGTCAATGTGATATTAAACTCATTTGGTTTATCATTAGAACTAGAATACATAATCTCTAAAACATTTAGAGATTACTTAATCGTCATGAAGAAAGAAGATAATCGATGTAGAACGATACGTAGAACAATGATTATACTCGAGGTACATAATGAGATGTTGCGGTATGGATTGTTGATGGTACTGGTGCTGTTACTGATGGTACTGTTGGTGCCGATGATGTTGCTGAAGCTGGTACATTTTGTACCATATTCTCCAGATTGATTACTCGAGCGCGAAGTTCGTTGACTTCTCGTATTATTCCAAGATGATTGTCGGTCGGAACAAGCAGATGAATAAGGTTCAGAATTGTGGATAGAATATAATCTTGTCGAGTTACTCTGGAAATAAGACTGAAAATGGTGTCTCAAACAGGTTCGCCGGTAAACGCTTCAGGTTCATTGTCAAGAGGTGAATTCGGTTGGTGGAAGGGATTGCCTTCTGCGCGTTTCCATTAATTAAGTCGACTACGAATGCATCAGATGATTTGGGGATGGCTGATTGATTGATTCATTCTGGTGACATTGCTTCCGGAGCTTAGGTGAATATCCATGTCGGAATAACTATCGGAATAGTTATCGAAATCTGAGGGACTCGAACTGGTTGAGGGATTCATCTTGTAAAATCAGATGAAGGATTTTCGATAAGAAATAGGTTATAGGATGTAAATTAGTACCCTGCTGTGACGACCCCGTCAAAACACTTAACGGATCCATCAGTTGGTCCCACAGCTTGATCGGACTTAAATGAATTAAATAACAAAGTTGCATTCTTTTATTACAAATGTTTCCCAAAAAGGAAACAAACCAAAATAAGTAGTTTTAAAACAACCAACCATAGTAATAAACCAAAAGTTGACACAAAACCTTGCAAACAACCCACAAGTTTAAATTATCCAAAAATAGAATGCCAACTTAAGTTTCATAAATTGTTTCAATAAAATCTGCCCAAATGCATGCAGACTCTTCTAAAGACAGCGGAAGCATCATATAACTCAAGTACCTGTGAAAACATGCAAGTAAACTGTCAACACAAAGGTTGAGTGAATTATAGGTTTAAATAAATAAGTAAACTTTAGACCACAAGATTTAAAAATGTTATAAAACATTAAACATTATTCCATTATCAATGAGCCACCTGGTAACCACTTAACCCTTTATTTACCCTTGCCAAACACAATAAAAATATACACTTGGACAGTGTATCTACAACAAATTACGAAGTACTAAACATTCCGATTATAAATTGCTAGCGCGACTAGCTCGAAATGGGATTGTCAAACCCGATAGATCTATCCGTAGGATTCGCGTTCACCGGTAGTAACCAATGATTACAGTTACCAGACTAGGGAATATTTTTGTCCAACTCACAATGAATAATTAAATTTAACTGTTACTTGTCTCTAAACGTAAATAAAAATGCATGTAATCACATCCCAAAAATATACTTTGAAAAGTATGTAAAAACGGGACTATAACTCACCTTAAAAGCAACTGAAGAAACCACACAAATAAGCGAACAGCAAATAGAGTAAAGTGATCAGGAATGATCACAACGCCGACCTACAAATAAAGCAGGTCGATATAAATAACTAACTTAGGTCAAGTATTAGTATGATAGCTATTGTACATGTTGCAAGTAGACATAGAACAATACTCGGCAAGCATCGGTTTGACTGGAGCAGCGTACGGACACATACTTTCTATTTTTAGAAAGTTTCTATTTTTAGCAGGTTTCCATTTTTGGAAAGTTTCTATTTTAGGAAAGTTTCTATTTTTGGAAAGTTTCTATTTTAGGAAAGTTTCTATTTTTGGAAAGTTTTTAAGTTAGGAAAGTTTCCTTATTTAGAAAGTCAACAAAAGTCAACTGAAAGTCAAAGTCAACCGAAAGTCAACTCAAAAGTCAACATTAGTCAAACATAGTCAACATTACTTTGAGAAGTGTAAATTATAATAATAACATAAGTTATAACGTTTATTAGAGTTAAAAGTGTATAATTATGTCATAACATAAGTTTAATTAAATAAAATGAATTATTAAAGTTAATATAAGTTGAAATGATATAATTAATATAACATAAGTATTTAATTAATTAATTAAATATTAATCATAATATAAGTATTATTAATTAATAATAAATTTTAAATCATATCATAAGTATTATTAATTAATAATGAATTATTAATCATATCATAAGTTTCTAATTATAATTATTAAATCATAAGTATTTAATAATTAAATCATAATTAAATAATAATTAAGTCTTATAATAATTAAACAATTATTTAATCTTTATTATAAGTCTTATAATAATATTCTTATAAAATAAATTTAATACTTATCATAAGTATTTTCCATTAATAATAAAAGTATTATTAATCATAAGTTAAATTAAAATGTTAATTAAATCATAAATAATAATCAAGTGATATAATAAATATTTATATCATAATTCTTAAATAATAATAATTACTTATTTTATCATAAGTAATTAATTAATAATGAGTTTCATTATTTTTATCATAAGTTTTAGAATTAATCATAAGTTTTAATTCAAAAGTTCATCGGGTCGTATCTTGAGCCCCGGGTGTCGATTTCTGGCGAGCCTTATATGCATCTCCGCCTATTCAAACCACCCGACACAATGGTGCACTCAAGAACACACCAAGAACAGTCCACAAGTCATGGTAATCAGCCATGACACCACATGGACCTTCAATCTTCTCAAAACCGTGTTTTAGTCGTAACGGGTGAACCGTGGCTCGGATTTAGGTGACCCGAACATGAAAGTTCATCCCACCATCAGTCCTAACACACTAACACACCCTAAAGACACCAAGGAAGGTCACAAAGTCAGACCAAACCTATTTCATGTCAATCCACAATTCAATTTTAACAAAATAGTAATTTGATCATAACTAGGGCTCCGGGAATCGAAACGGCATGAATCCGGAGTCTAAAATTAATGTCTTGATGAGAGGAACTCATTTAAATACTTTATTTTAACTTTTATCTCAGTCACAAACCTAGAATACACGAAAAAGCTGCTGTCCAGAATTTAACAAACCGAAAACATGCAATTATGAGTACATCTATGCATACAAACATCATTACAATAATCCACAAACATCATACTACTAAATAATCATCAAAATACAGTAAATAAATAAAAAATTGAAAATTCTAGGGTTAGGGTTTATACCCTAATCGAGAAACGTTTTATGTAATCGCGTAGAGAAGAATTAGAGGAACGCGTTGGTACTAATCACTCCTTGATCCAAGCTTTAATTTTAGATGATGATGGTGATGTTGGTGATGAATGGCGACGGCAAGGGGAGAGCAAAAAGGGAGAGCACAAAATAGAACTAGGTTTTTGGATAAATTTAGAAGTGATAAGATAAAAATATCAAATAAAGAAAAATAAGGAGTATTAACCCCCTCCCCCCCTTTGGCTTCGGCCGAAACTTGCATGGGGGTGGGCCCCATGGGTCCACTTTTGATAAATTATAATTTCCTGATGGCCCAAAAGCCTGAAAGAGTCCCGAAACGCGAAAACATGCTTACGCGATTAAAAATCCGGAAAGATAACAAACGCGCGTTGAAAAATAAATATAAATACACTATATAATAATATGATCTTAAAATATCATATTTAAAATATTTAGGATTTAAAAATCCCGAAAGTGCGTCCGTTGGTTTTAAAACCGAAAAGATTCGCCGGATGAAAATCCGCGAGACGTAGAAATGTATAAATTAAAATATGAATACAAATATTCACATAACACATAATAATTAATATATATATATATATATATATATATATATATATATATATATATATATATATATATATATATATATATATATATATATATATATATATATATATTATTACAAAAATAATAATATAGGTCATAGAAATGACGTGGCACACTAACAGTTAATGGTCGTTAAATAATTAACTGAAAAAGATAAAGGAAAAAGTAGGGTCGTGACAGTACCTTCCCGTTACGGAAATTTCGTCCCGAAATTTAAGCAGGCGCAGGGGTTGACTAAACATCTGAGAACAAATGCGGGTACTTCTGCTTCATCTGGTCTTCACGCTCCCAAGTGAACTCAGGACCGCGTCTAGCATTCCATCTGACCCGAACAATAGGAATTCTGCTCTGTTTAAGAGTCTTAAGCAATCGGTCCATGATTTCAACAGGCTCCTCAATAAAATGCAATTGCTTATCAACTTGAAGTTCCTCCAAAGGAATAGTCTGATCAAATTCAGCCAAGCACTTCTTTAAATTCGAAATATGGAAAACATCGTGAACAACACTGAGTTCTTGTGGCAATTTCAAACGATAAGCCACCGGTCCAACTCTTTCAATGATCTCAAATGGTCCCACGAAACGAGGACTTAACTTCCCCCTTTTACCAAAACGGATTACGCCCTTCCAAGGCCAAACCTTTAGCATAACACGATCACCAACTTGAAATTCAACATCTTTCCTTCCCTTATCGGCATAACTCTTTTGCCGACTTCTAGCAGTTCTCAACCTTTCTTTAATTTGTACAATCTTCTCAGTAGTCTCGTGAATAATCTCTGGACCTGTAAGTTGAGCATCCCCAACCTCATTCCAATAAATAGGAGACCTACATTTCCTAACGTATAAAGCTTCAAACGGTGCGGCTTTAATACTTGCGTGGTAACTGTTGTTATAAGAAAACTCAGCTAGCGGCAAATATTTATCCCACCCATTTCCAAAATCAATGACGCACGCTCGCAACATATCTTCTAATGTCTGAATGGTCCTTTCACTTTGACCATCCGTTTGAGGATGATAAGCGGTGCTCATATCCAACCTAGTACCCAAGGCTTCTTGTAATGATCGCCAAAACCTCGACATAAATCGACTGTCTCGGTCGGAAATAATGGATACGGGAACACCATGCCTAGAAACAATCTCTTTCAAATACAAACGGGTGAGTTTCTCCATTGAATCTGTTTCCCTAATCGGCAAAAAGTGAGCCGACTTCGTGAGTCGATCTACAATCACCCAAATTGCATCATAGCCACCCGAAACTCTTGGTAACTTAGTAATAAAATCCATAGTGATACCTGTAGTGACCCGAACTTTTCCATGTTTATATATATTAATTGAGATTGATATTTACATGATTAAATGTTTCCAACATGTTAAGCAATCAAACTTGTTAAGACTTGATTAATTGAAATATGTTTCATATAGACAATTGACCACCCAAGTTGACCGGTGATTCACGAACGTTAAAACTTGTAAAAACTATATGATGACATATATATATGGATATATATATATAGTTAACATGATACTATGATAAGTAAACATATCATTAAGTATATTAACAATGAACTACATATGTAAAAACAAGACTACTAACTTAATGATTTTTAAACGAGACATATATGTAACGATTATCGTTGTAAAGACATTTAATGTATATATATCATATTAAGAGATATTCATACATGATAATATCATGATAATATAATAATTTAAAATCTCATTTGATATTATAAACATTGGGTTAACAACATTTAACAAGATCGTTAACCTAAAGGTTTCAAAACAACACTTACATGTAACGACTAACGATGACTTAACGACTCAGTTAAAATGTATATACATGTAGTGTTTTAATATGTATTTATACACTTTTGAAAGACTTCAATACACTTATCAAAATACTTCTACTTAACAAAAATTGCTTACAATTACATCCTCGTTCAGTTTCATCAACAATTCTACTCGTATGCACCCGTATTCGTACTCGTACAATACACAGCTTTTAGATGTATGTACTATTGGTATATACACTCCAATGATCAGATCTTAGCAGCCCATTTGAGTCACCTAACACATGTGGGAACCATCATTTGGCAACTAGCATGAAATATCTCATAAAATTACAAAAATATGAGTAATCATTCATGACTTATTTACATGAAAACAAAATTACATATCCTTTATATCTAATCCATACACCAACGACCAAAAACACCTACAAACACTTTCATTCTTCAATTTTCTTCATCTAATTGATCTCTCTCAAGTTCTATCTTCAAGTTCTAAGTGTTCTTCATAAATTCCAAAAGTTCTAGTTTCATAAAATCAAGAATACTTTCAAGTTTGCTAGCTCACTTCCAATCTTGTAAGGTGATCATCCAACCTCAAGAAATCTTTGTTTCTTACAGTAGGTTATCATTCTAATACAAGGTAATAATCATATTCAAACTTTGGTTCAATTTCTATAACTATAACAATCTTATTTCAAGTGATGATCTCACTTGAACTTGTTTTCGTGTCATGATTCTGCTTCAAGAACTTCGAGCCATCCAAGGATCCATTGAAGCTAGATCCATTTTTCTCTTTTCCAGTAGGTTTATCCAAGGAACTTAAGGTAGTAATGATGTTCATAACATCATTCGGTTCATACATATAAAGCTATCTTATTCGAAGGTTTAAACTTGTAATCACTAGAACATAGTTTAGTTAATTCTAAACTTGTTCGCAAACAAAAGTTAATCCTTCTAACTTGACTTTTAAAATCAACTAAACACATGTTCTATATCTATATGATATGCTAACTTAATAATTTAAAACCTGGAAACACGAAAAACACCGTAAAACCGGATTTACGCCGTCGTAGTAACACCGCGGGCTGTTTTGGGTTAGTTAATTAAAAACTATGATAAACTTTGATTTAAAAGTTGTTATTCTGAGAAAATGATTTTTATTATGAACATGAAACTATATCCAAAAATTATGGTTAAACTCAAAGTGGAAGTATGTTTTCTAAAATGGTCATCTAGACGTCGTTCTTTCGACTGAAATGACTACCTTTACAAAAATGACTTGTAACTTATTTTTCTGACTATAAACCTATACTTTTTCTGTTTAGATTCATAAAATAGAGTTCAATATGAAACCATAGCAATTTGATTCACTCAAAACGGATTTAAAATGAAGAAGTTATGGGTAAAACAAGATTGGATAATTTTTCTCGTTTTAGCTACGTGAAAATTGGTAACAAATCTATTCCAACCATAACTTAATCAACTTGTATTGTATATTATGTAATCTTGAGATACCATAGACACGTATATAATGTTTCGACCTATCATGTCGACACATCTATATATATTTCGGAACAACCATAGACACTCTATATGTGAATGTTGGAGTTAGCTATACAGGGTTGAGGTTGATTCCAAAATATATATAGTTTGAGTTGTGATCAATACTGAGATACGTATACACTGGGTCGTGGATTGATTCAAGATAATATTTATCGATTTATTTCTGTACATCTAACTGTGGACAACTAGTTGTAGGTTACTAACGAGGACAGCTGACTTAATAAACTTAAAACATCAAAATATATTAAAAGTGTTGTAAATATATTTTGAACATACTTTGATATATATGTATATATTGTTATAGGTTCGTGAATAAACCAGTGGCCAAGTCTTACTTCCCGACGAAGTAAAAATCTGTGAAAGTGAGTTATAGTCCCACTTTTAAAATCTAATATTTTTGGGATGAGAATACATGCAGGTTTTATAAATGATTTACAAAATAGACACAAGTACGTGAAACTACATTCTATGGTTGAATTATCGAAATCGAATATGCCCCTTTTTATTAAGTCTGGTAATCTAAGAATTAGGGAACATACACCCTAATTGACGCGAATCCTAAAGATAGATCTATTGGGCCTAACAAACCCCATCCAAAGTACCGGATGCTTTAGTACTTCGAAATTTATATCATATTCGAAGGGTGTCCCGGAATGATGGGGATATTCTTATATATGCATCTTGTTAATGTCGGTTACCAGGTGTTCACCATATGAATGATTTTTATCTCTATGTATGGGATGTGTATTGAAATATGAAATCTTGTGGTCTATTGTTACGATTTGATATATATAGGTTAAACCTATAACTCACCAACATTTTTGTTGACGTTTAAAGCATGTTTATTCTCAGGTGAATATTAAGAGCTTCCGCTGTTGCATACTAAAATAAGGACAAGATTTGGAGTCCATGTTTGTATGATATTGTGTAAAAACTGCATTCAAGAAACTGATTTCGATGTAACATATTTGTATTGTAAACCATTATGTAATGGTCGTGTGTAAACAGGATATTTTAGATTATCATTATTTGATAATCTACGTAAAGCTTTTTAAACCTTTATTTATGAAATAAAGGTTATGGTTTGTTTTAAAAATGAATGCAGTCTTTGAAAAACGTCTCATATAGAGGTCAAAACCTCGCAACGAAATCAATTAATATGGAACGTTTTTAATCAATAAGAACGGGACATTTCAGTTGGTATCCGAGCGTTGGTCTTAGAGAACCAGAATTTTGCATTAGTGTGTCTTATCGAGTTTGTTAGAATGCATTAGTGAGTCTGGACTTCGACCGTGTTTACTTGAAAAATGATTGCTTAACAAATTTTGTTGGAAACTATATATTTTTAACATGTGAATATTATGTGATATATTAATCTCTTAACGCGTTTGATATTATGTGATAGATGTCTACCTCTAGAACAAGTCCCATTGCCTCACCTAATAATAATGAAGAGTCAAATGTAAATTGGAATGATTCGTGGACTGATTCACAAGTTCCCGAAGAGGAACCGGAAGAAGAGTCGGAACCGGAAGAAGAATCGGAACCGGAAGAAGAATCGGAACCGGATGAAGAAATAGAACCGGTGGGGGAAATAATAAAACGGTTAAGTAAAAGAAAATCCTCAACCAACCGACCAAGGTTAATTATGGTCAATGGTGTTTCCGCCAAGGAAGCAAAATATTGGGAGGATTACCAATTCTCCGATGAATCGGATTCCGACGAGAATTCCGATGATGTTATAGAAATTACCCCAACTGAATTTAAAAAGGCAAAAGAAAATAATAAGGGAAAGGGCATAAAAATAGAGAAATCTAATTCCAACCCCGATGAACTTTATATGTATCGTCAACCCCCGAAGTCCTTAAGTTGTAACAATGACCCGAGAACCTCTAAACCACCAGGTTTTTCTAAACCAATGTGGATCACGACGGCTCGTATTAAGGGAACATCATATATCCCTAGAAACTTGGCAAAACGAACCAAAACCGAAGAAAAAGAAACAAGCGAGTCGGAATGAGATAGTTGTATTCGTGTGGTGTAATATATGTAATATAGTGTGCTTATGCTTTATGATATATGTAAAAATTGCTTGTATTAATAAGTATTTTTTTTTATGAATCTAACTCTTGTCTATTTTACAGTATAAAAACACAAAATGGATAGACAACCCAATATTTTAAGAGACCTACCCGGAGACATGATTGATGAAATCTTGTCTAGAGTCGGTCAGAATTCTTCGGCACAACTATTTAAGGCGAGATCAGTTTGTAAGACATTCGAAGAACGTTCCAAGAATGCCTTGGTTTATAAAAGGCTTTCGTTCGGAAGATGGGGGATATCACATTGGGAAATCCATAAGTTACGATGTGTTTACTTTGACGCATATATTGCGGGGAACCCAAATGCTATTTTACGCAATGGGTTAAGAAATTATTTTGACTCAATATATCCGAATATTGGACTTCGTGATTTAGAAAAAGCGGCTAACATGCAACATAAAGAAGCATGTTATGCTTACGGATTAGTAATGTTCGCTTCTCACTAAAGTGAGAACAAGAACATCAGGCTACAACTATTAAACAAAACGTTCCCACAAGTGACGGAGTCGGTAATTGGGGTAAGAAATGAGGTTTTTAGATTGTTACGGGACTGTTGGACATTACGTAACCCTCGTCCCTTTGACGACGTTACAACACGCTGTCTTATCAACGGCCATAACGGTTATGTTCCACAAGACCAAGGATGGGAAGTAATCCTAGTAAAACCAGAATGCATGACTTGTTTCTGGACGTATGAATTACGTGTCTTTATTGCCTTTGCTGAACGACTTGTGTACTAGCTAGAATTATCTTCACAGCCATCTTGTATCAAATTTATTGTGTGCTATATTTCATGCTATATGTAAAATAAGCGGTATTGTAAGTTTGTAAAATATTGTGTAAAAGTTTAAACACGAAATATTATTATAATCTGTTTTTCATATAGAATTGTAGTAGTTGAATTGTATGTTAGCTACTAAGTATGAACTTAACGGGTAAGTACTACCCGAATTTAAACTTATAAAACGCTAATATGAAGAAAAAGCTTTTATAAATGAGTTCATATTATGCTACGAAATACTATTAACTACTCTTAATATTCTATATGATTAACTTGTTCCATTTGACTATTTTGAAGGAAATGGCACCGACTACTCGACACACCGTGAATATGAATGAAGAGGAATTCCGTACTTTTCTAGCTTCAAACATAGCCGCAGTACAGGCTGCGCTACATACCAACAATAACCTTGGATCTAGCAGTACAGGAAATCGTGTAGGATGCACCTACAAAGAATTCACTGCCTGCAAACCTTTGGAATTTGATGGAACCGAAGGACCGATCGGATTGAAACGGTGGACCGAGAAGGTCGAATCGGTGTTTGCCATAAGTAAGTGTACTGAAGAGGACAAAGTAAAGTACGCTACGCATACCTTCACAGGTTCTGCGTTAACATGGTGGAATACATATCTAGAGCAAGTGGGACAAGACGATGCGTACGCACTACCGTGGTCAGCATTCAAGCACTTGATGAACGAGAAGTACCGTCCCAGAACCGAGGTCAATAAGCTCAAGACAGAACTTAGAGGGTTACGAACCCAAGGATTTGATATTACCACGTACGAAAGACGATTCACAGAATTGTACCTATTGTGTCCGGGAGCATTCGAAGATGAGGAAGAGAAGATCGACGCATTTGTGAAATGATTACCGGAAAGAATCCAAGAAGATATAAGTTCACACGAGCCCGCCTCCATACAACAGGCATGTAGAATGGCTCACAAACTCGTGAACCAGATTGAAGAAAGAATTAAAGAACAGACTGCTGAAGAGGCCAATGTGAAGCAAGTCAAAAGAAAGTGGGAGGAAAACGGTGATAAGAATCACCAATACAACAACAACAGCAATTACAACAATAATCGCAACAATTATCCCAACAATCGCAACATCAATCGCAACTACAACAAACGGCCCAACAACAACAACAACAACAACAACAACAACAACAGCAACTACAACAATCATCCCAACAACAATAATAACCGCAACAACAACAACAATCAGAAGCAGCTATGCCAAAGGTGTGAAAAGAATCACTCGGGGTTCTGCACCAAATTTTGCAACAAGTGTAAAAGAAATGGTCATAGCGCGGCGAAGTGTGAGGTCTACGGACCAAATTTTCGTGTCATGATTCTGCTTCAAGAACTTCGAGCCATCCAAGGATCCGTTGAACCTAGATCTATTTTTCTCTTTTCTAGTAGGTTTATCCAAGGAACTTAAGGTAGTAATGATGTTCATAACATCATTCGATTCATATATATAAAGCTATCTTATTCGAAGGTTTAAACTTGTAATCACTAGAACATAGTTTAGTTAATTCTAAACTTGTTCGCAAACAAAAGTTAATCCTTCTAACTTGACTTTTAAAATCAACTAAACACATGTTCTATATCTATATGATATGCTAACTTAATGATTTAAAACCTGGAAACACGAAAAACACCGTAAAACCGGATTTACGCCGTCGTAGTAACACCGCGGGCTGTTTTGGGTTAGTTAATTAAAAACTATGATAAACTTTGATTTAAAAGTTGTTATTCTGAGAAAATGATTTTTATTATGAACATGAAACTATATCCAAAAATTATGGTTAAACTCAAAGTGGAAGTATGTTTTCTAAAATGGTCATCTAGACGTCGTTCTTTCGACTGAAATGACTACCTTTACAAAAACGACTTGTAACTTATTTTTCTGACTATAAACCTATACTTTTTCTGTTTAGATTCATAAAATAGAGTTCAATATGAAACCATAGCAATTTGATTCACTCAAAACGGATTTAAAATGAAGAAGTTATGGGTAAAACAAGATTGGATAATTTTTCTCATTTTAGCTACGTGAAAATTGGTAACAAATCTATTCCAACCATAACTTAATCAACTTGTATTGTATATTATGTAATCTTGAGATACCATAGACACGTATACAATGTTTCGACCTATCATGTCGACACATCTATATATATTTCGGAACAACCATAGACACTCTATATGTGAATGTTGGAGTTAGCTATACAGGGTTGAGGTTGATTCCAAAATATATATAGTTTGAGTTGTGATCAATACTGAGATACGTATACACTGGGTCGTGGATTGATTCAAGATAATATTTATTGATTTATTTCTGTACATCTAACTGTGGACAACTAGTTGTAGGTTACTAACGAGGACAGCTGACTTAATAAACTTAAAACATCAAAATATATTAAAAGTGTTGTAAATATATTTTGAACATACTTTGATATATATGTATATATTGTTATAGGTTCGTGAATCAACCAGTGGCCAAGTCTTACTTCCCGACGAAGTAAAAATCTGTGAAAGTGAGTTATAGTCCCACTTTTAAAATCTAATATTTTTGGGATGAGAATACATGCAGGTTTTATAAATGATTTACAAAATAGACACAAGTACGTGAAACTACATTCTATGGTTGAATTATCGAAATCGAATATGCCCCTTTTTATTAAGTCTGGTAATCTAAGAATTAGGGAACAGACACCCTAATTGACGCGAATCCTAAAGATAGATCTATTGGGCCTAACAAACCCCATCCAAAGTACCGGATGCTTTAGTACTTCGAAATTTATATCATATCCGAAGGGTGTCCCGGAATGATGGGGATATTCTTATATATGCATCTTGTTAATGTCGATTACCAGGTGTTCACCATATGAATGATTTTTATCTCTATGTAAGGGATGTGTATTTAAATATGAAATCTTGTGGTCTATTATTATGATTTGATATATATAGGTTAAACCTATAACTCACCAACATTTTTGTTGACGTTTTAAGCATGTTTATTCTCAGGTGATTATTAAGAGCTTCCGCTGTCGCATACTTAAATAAGGACGAGATTTGGAGTCCATGCTTGTATGATATTGTGTAAAAACTGCATTCAAGAAACTTATTTTGTTGTAACATATTTGTATTGTAAACCATTATGTAATGGTCGTGTGTAAACAGGATATTTTAGATTATCATTATTTGATAATCTACGTAAAGCTTTTTAAACCTTTATTGATGAAATAAAGGTTATGGTTTGTTTTAAAATGAATGCAGTCTTTGAAAAACGCCTCATATAGAGGTCAAAACCTCGCAACGAAATCAATTAATATGGAACGTTTTTAATCAATAAGAACGGGACATTTCAGTTGGTATCCGAGCGTTGGTCTTAGAGAACCAGAAATTTGCATTAGTGTGTCTTATTGAGTTTGTTAGGATGCATTAGTGAGTCTGGACTTCGACCGTGCTTTCTTTAAAAATGATTGCTTAACATTTTTGTTGGAAACTATATATTATTAACATGTATATATTATGTGATATATTAATCTCTTAACATGTTTGATATTGTGTGATAGATGTCTACCTCTAGCACAAATCCCATTGACTCACCTAATAATAACGAAGAGTCGAATATATATTGGACTGATTCACAAGTTCCCGAAGAAGAACCGGAAGAAGAATCAGAACCGGAAGAGGAGGAACCGGAGGAGGAAATAGAACCGGTGGGGGAAATAATAAAACGGTTAAGTAAAAGAAAATCCTCAACCAACCGACCAAGGTTAATTATGGTCAATGGTGTTTCCGCCAAGGAAGCAAAATATTGGGAGGATTACCAATTCTCCGATGAATCGGATTCCGACGAGAATTCCGATGATGTTATAGAAATTACCCCAACTGAATTTAAAAAGGCAAAAGAAAATAATAAGGGAAAGGGCATAAAAATAGAGAAATCTAATTCCAATCCCGATGAACTTTATATGTATCGTCAACCCCCGAAGCCCTTAAGTTGTAACAATGACCTGGGAACCTCTAAACCACCAGGTTTTTCTAAACCGTTGTGGAAAACGACAGCTCGTATTAGGGGAACATCATATATCCCTAGAAACTTGGCAAAACGAACCAAAACCGAAGAAGAAGAAACGAGCGAGTCGGAATAAGATAGTTGTATTCGTGTGGTGTAATATATGTAATATAGTGTGCTTATGCTTTATGATATATGTAAAAATTGCTTGTATTAATAAGTATTTTTTTTTATGAATCTAACTCTTGTCTATTTTATAGTATAAAACATAAAATGGATAGACAACCCAATATTTTAAGAGACCTACCCTGAGACATGATTGATGAAATCTTGTCTAGAGTCGTTCAGAATTCTTCGGCACAACTATTTACGGCGAAATCAGTTTGTAAGACATTCGAAGAACGTTCCAAGAATGTCTTGGTTTATAAGAGACTTTCGTTTGAAAGATGGGGGATATCACATTGGGAAACCCATAAGTTACGATGTGTTTACTTTGATGCATATATTGCGGGGAACCCAAATGCTATTTTACGCAACGGGTTAAGAAATTATTTTGACTCAATGTATCCGAATATAGGACTTCATGATTTAGAAAAAGCGGCTAACATGCAACATAAAGAAGCATGCTATGCTTACGGGTTAGTAATGTTCGCTTCTCACCAAAGTGAGAAAAAGAACATCGGGCTACAACTATTAAACAAAACGTTCCCACAAGTGACGGAGTCGGTAATTGGGGTAAGAAATGAGGTTTTTAGGTTATTACGAGACTGTTGGTCATTACGTAAGCCTCGTCCCTTTGACGACGTTACAACACGCTGTCTTATCAACGGCCATAACGGTTATGTTCCACAAGACCAAGGATGGGAAGTAGTCCTAGTAAAACCAGAATGC
Organism: Rutidosis leptorrhynchoides; assembly: GCF_046630445.1. Taxonomy (NCBI): domain Eukaryota; kingdom Viridiplantae; phylum Streptophyta; class Magnoliopsida; order Asterales; family Asteraceae; genus Rutidosis; species Rutidosis leptorrhynchoides. Next base: position 665,015,185 of record NC_092333.1, read on the forward strand.
ATGACTTCTTTCTGGACGTATGAATTACGTGTCTTTATTGCCTTTGTTGAACGACTTGTGTACTAGCTAGAATTATCTTCACAACCATCTTGTATCAAATTTATTGTGTGCTATATTTCATGCTATATGTAAAATAAGCGGTATTGTAAGTTTGTAAAATATTGTGAAAAAGTTTGAACATATTATTATAATCAGTTTTTCATATAGAATTGTAATAGTTGAATTGTATATTAGCTACTAAGTATGAACTTAACGGGTAGGTACTACCCGAATTTAAACTTATAAAACGCTAATATGAAGAAAAAGCCTTTATAAATGAGTTCATATTATGCTACGAAATACTATTAACTACTCTTAATATTCTGTATGATTAACTTGTTCCATTTAACTATTTTGAAGGAAATGGCACCGACTACTCGACACACCGTGAATATGAATGAAGAGGAATTCCGTACTTTTCTAGCTTCAAACATAGCCGCAGTACAGGCTGCGCTACATACCAACAATAACCTTGGATCTAGCAGTACAGGAAATCGTGTTGGATGCACCTACAAAGAATTCACTGCCTGCAAACCTTTGGAATTTGATGGAACCGAAGGACCGATCGGATTGAAACGGTGGACCGAGAAGGTCGAATCGGTGTTTGCCATAAGTAAGTGTACTGAAGAGGACAAAGTGAAGTACGCTACGCATACCTTCACAGGTTCTGCGTTAACATGGTGGAATACCTATCTAGAGCAAGTGGGACAAGATGATGCGTACGCACTACCGTGGTCAGCATTCAAGCACTTGATGAACGAGAAGTACCGTCCCAGAACCGAGGTCAATAAGCTCAAGACAGAACTTAGAGGGTTACGAACCCAAGGATTTGATATTACCACGTACGAAAGACGATTCACAGAATTGTGCCTATTGTGTCCGGGAGCATTCGAAGATGAGGAAGAGAAGATCGACGCGTTTGTGAAAGGATTACCGGAAAGAATCCAAGAAGATATAAGTTCACACGAGCCCGCCTCCATACAACAGGCATGTAGAATGGCTCACAAACTAGTGAACCAGATTGAAGAAAGAATTAAAGAACAGACTGCTGAAGAGGCCAATGTGAAGCAAGTCAAAAGAAAGTGGGAGGAAAACGGTGATAAGAATCACCAATACAACAACAACAGCAATTACAACAATAATCGCAACAATTATCCTAACAATCGCAACATCAATCGCAACTACAACAAACGGCCCAACAACAAGAACAACAATAACAACAACAACAGCAACTACAACAATCATCCCAACAACAATAATAACCGCAACAACAACAACAATCAGAAGCAGCTATGCCAAAGGTGTGAAAAGTATCACTCGGGGTTCTGCACCAAATTTTGCAACAAGTGTAAAAGAAATGGTCATAGCGCGGCGAAGTGTGAGGTCTATGGACCAGGGGTTAATAGAACGAAAGGAACAAATGGTGTCGGAACGAGTAATGGCGGAGCAAGTAGTGTCGGAGCAAGTTATGCCAATGTAGTTTGTTATAAATGTGGAAAACCGGGCCACATTATTAGAAATTGCCCGAACCAGGAGAACACGAATGGACAAGGCCGCGGAAGAGTTTTCAATATTAATGCGGCAGAGGCACAGGAAGACCCGGAGCTTGTTACGGGTACGTTTCTTATTGACAATAAATCTGCTTACGTTTTATTTGATTCGGGTGCGGATAGAAGCTATATGAGTAGAGATTTTTGTGCTAAATTAAGTTGTCCATTGACGCCTTTGGATAGTAAATTTTTACTCGAATTAGCAAATGGTAAATTAATTTCAGCAGATAATATATGTCGGAATCGAGAAATTAAACTGGTTAGCGAAACATTTAAGATTGATTTGATACCAGTAGAGTTAGGGAGTTTTGATGTGATAATCGGTATGGACTGGTTGAAAGAAGTGAAAGCAGAGATCGTTTGTTACAAAAATGCAATTCGCATTATACGAGAAAAAGGAAAACCCTTAATGGTGTACGGAGAAAAGGGCAACACGAAGCTACATCTTATTAGTAATTTGAAGGCACAAAAACTAATAAGAAAAGGTTGCTATGCTGTTCTAGCACACGTCGAGAAAGTACAAACTGAAGAAAAGAGTATCAATGATGTTCCCATTGCAAAAGAATTTCCCGATGTATTTTCGAAAGAATTACCGGGATTACCCCCACATCGATCCGTTGAATTTCAAATAGATCTTGTACCAGGAGCTGCACCAATAGCTCGTGCTCCTTACAGACTCGCACCCAGCGAGATGAAAGAACTGCAAAGCTAATTACAAGAACTTTTAGAGCGTGGTTTCATTCGACCAAGCACATCACCGTGGGGAGCTCCTGTTTTGTTTGTCAAGAAGAAAGATGGTATATTCAGGTTGTGTATCGACTACCGAGAGTTGAACAAACTTACCATCAAGAACCGCTACCCACTACTGAGAATCGACGACTTATTTGATCAACTACAAGGCTCGTCTGTTTATTCAAAGATTGACTTACGTTCCGGGTATCATCAAATGCGGGTGAAAGAAGATGATATTCCAAAGACTGATTTCAGAACACGTTACGGTCATTACGAGTTTATGGTCATGCCGTTTGGTTTAACTAATGCACCAGCTGTGTTCATGGACCTTATGAACCGAGTGTGTGGACCATACCTTGACAAGTTTGTCATTGTTTTCATTGATGACATACTTATTTACTCAAAGAATGACCAAGAACACGGTGAACATTTGAGAAAGGTGTTAGAAGTATTGAGGAAGGAAGAATTGTACGCTAAGTTTTCAAAGTGTGCATTTTGGTTGGAAGAAGTTCAATTCCTCGGTCACATAGTGAACAAAGAAGGTATTAAGGTGGATCCGGCAAAGATAGAAACGGTTGAAAAGTGGGAAACCCCGAAAACTCCGAAACACATACGCCAGTTTTTAGGACTAGCTAGTTACTACAGAAGGTTCATCCAAGACTTTTCCAGAATAGCAAAACCCTTGACTGCATTAACGCATAAAGTGAAGAAATTTGAATGGAATGATGAACAAGAGAAAGCGTTTCAGTTATTGAAGAAAAAGCTAACTACGGCACCTATATTGTCATTGCCTGAAGGGAATGATAATTTTGTGATTTATTGTGACGCATCAAAGCAAGGTCTCGGTTGTGTATTAATGCAACGAACGAAGGTGATTGCTTATGCGTCTAGACAATTGAAGATTCACGAACAAAATTATACGACGCATGATTTGGAATTAGGCGCGGTTGTTTTTGCATTAAAGACTTGGAGGCACTACTTATATGGGGTCAAAAGTATTATATATACCGACCACAAAAGTCTTCAACACATATTTAATCAGAAACAACTGAATATGAGGCAGCGTAGGTGGATTGAATTATTGAATGATTACGACTTTGAGATTCGTTACCACCCGGGGAAGGCAAATGTGGTAGCCGATGCCTTGAGCAGGAAGGACAGAGAACCCATTCGAGTAAAATCTATGAATATAATGATTCATAATAACCTTACTACTCAAATAAAGGAGGCGCAACAAGGAGTTTTAAAAGAGGGAAATTTAAAGGATGAAATACCCAAAGGATCGGAGAAGCATCTTAATATTCGGGAAGACGGAACCCGGTATAGGGCTGAAAGGATTTGGGTACCAAAATTTGGAGATATGAGAGAAATGGTACTTAGAGAAGCTCATAAAACCAGATACTCAATACATCCTGGAACGGGGAAGATGTACAAGGATCTCAAGAAACATTTTTGGTGGCTGGGTATGAAAGCCGATGTTGCTAAATACGTAGGAGAATGTTTGACGTGTTCTAAGGTCAAAGCTGAGCATCAGAAACCATCAGGTCTACTTCAACAACCCGAAATCCCGGAATGGAAATGGGAAAACATTACCATGGATTTCATCACTAAATTGCCAAGGACTGCAAGTGGTTTTGATACTATTTGGGTAATAGTTGATCGTCTCACCAAATCAGCACACTTCCTGCCAATAAGAGAAGATGACAAGATGGAGAAGTTAGCACGACTGTATTTGAAGGAAGTCGTCTCCAGACATGGAATACTAATCTCTATTATCTCTGATAGGGATGGCTGATTTATTTCAAGATTCTGGCAGACATTGCAGCAAGCATTAGGAACTCGTCTAGACATGAGTACTGCCTATCATCCACAAACTGATGGGCAGAGCGAAATGATGATACAAACGCTTGAAGACATGCTACGAGCATGTGTTATTGATTTCGGAAACAGTTGGGATCGACATCTACCGTTAGCAGAATTTTCCTACAACAACAGCTACCATTCAAGCATTGAGATGGCGCCGTTTGAAGCACTTTATGGTAGAAAGTGTAGGTCTCCGATTTGTTGGAGTGAAGTGGGGGATAGACAGATTACGGGTCCGGAGATTATACAAGAAACTACCGAGAAGATCATCCAAATTCAACAACGGTTGAAAACTGCCCAAAGTCGACAAAAGAGCTACGCTGACATTAAAAGAAAAGATATAGAATTTGAAATTAGAGAGATGGTCATGCTTAAAGTTGCACCTTGGAAAGGCGTTGTTCGATTTGGTAAACGAGGGAAATTAAATCCAAGGTATATTGGACCATTTAAGATTATTGATCGTGTCGGACCAGTAGCTTACCGACTTGAGTTACCTCAACAACTCGCGGCAGTACATAACACTTTCCACGTCTCGAATTTGAAGAAATGTTTTGCTAAAGAAGATCTCACTATTCCGTTAGATGAAATCCAAATCAACGAAAAACTTCAATTCATCGAAGAACCCGTCGAAATAATGGATCGTGAGGTTAAAAGACTTAAGCAAAACAAGATACCAATTGTTAAGGTTCGATGGAATGCTCGTAGAGGACCCGAGTTCACCTGGGAGCGTGAAGATCAGATGAAGAAGAAATACCCGCATCTATTTCCAGAAGATTCGTCAACACCTTCAACAGCTTAAAATTTCGGGACGAAATTTATTTAACGGGTAGGTACTGTAGTGACCCGAACTTTTCCATGTTTATATATATTAATTGAGATTGATATTTACATGATTAAATGTTTCCAACATGTTAAGCAATCAAACTTGTTAAGACTTGATTAATTGAAATATGTTTCATATAGACAATTGACCACCCAAGTTGACCGGTGATTCACGAACGTTAAAACTTGTAAAAACTATATGATGACATATATATGGATATATATATAGTTAACATGATACTATGATAAGTAAACATATCATTAAGTATATTAACAATGAACTACATATATAAAAACAAGACTACTAACTTAATGATTTTTAAACGAGACATATATGTAACGATTATCGTTGTAAAGACATTTAATGTATATATATCATATTAAGAGATATTCATACATGATAATATCATGATAATATAATAATTTAAAATCTCATTTGATATTATAAACATTGGGTTAACAACATTTAACAAGATCGTTAACCTAAAGGTTTCAAAACAACACTTACATGTAACGACTAACGATGACTTAACGACTCAGTTAAAATGTATATACATGTAGTGTTTTAATATGTATTTATACACTTTTGAAAGAATTCAATACACTTATCAAAATACTTCTACTTAACAAAAATTCTTACAATTACATCCTCGTTCAGTTTCATCAACAATTCTACTCGTATGCACCCGTATTCGTACTCGTACAATACGCATCTTTTAGATGTATGTAATATTGGTATATACACTCTAATGATCAGCTATTAGCAGCCCATGTGAGTCACCTAACACATGTGGGAACCATCATTTGGCAACAAGCATGAAATATCTCATAAAATTACAAAAACATTAGTAATCATTCATGACTTATTTACATGAAAACAAAATTACATATCCTTTCTATCTAATCCATACACCAACGACCAAAAACACCTACAAACACTTTCATTCTTCAATTTTCTTCATCTAATTGATCTCTCTCAAGTTCTATCTTCAAGTTCTAAGTGTTCTTCATATATTCTACAAGTTCTAGTTACATAAAATCAAGAATACTTTCAAGTTTGCTAGCTCACTTCCAATCTTGTAAGGTGATCATCCAACCTCAAGAAATCTTTATTTCTTACAGTAGGTTATCATTCTAATACAAGGTAATAATCATATTCAAACTTTGGTTCAATTTCTATAACTATAACAATCTTATTTCAAGTGATGATCTTACTTGAACTTGTTTTCGTGTCATGATTCTGCTTCAAGAACTTCGAGCCATCCAAGGATCCGTTGAACCTAGATCCATTTTTCTCTTTTCCAGTAGGTTTATCCAAGGAACTTAAGGTAGTAATGATGTTCATAACATCATTCGATTCATATATATAAAGCTATCTTATTCGAAGGTTTAAACTTGTAATCACTAGAACATAGTTTAGTTAATTCTAAACTTGTTCGCAAACAAAAGTTAATCCTTCTAACTTGACATTTAAAATCAACTAAACACATGTTCTATATCTATATGATATGCTAACTTAATGATTTAAAACCTGGAAACACGAAAAACACCGTATAACCGGATTTACGCCGTCGTAGTAACACCGCGGGCTGTTTTGGGTTAGTTAATTAAAAACTATGATAAACTTTGATTTAAAAGTTGTTATTCTGAGAAAATGATTTTTATTATGAACATGAAACTATATCCAAAAATTATGGTTAAACTCAAAGTGGAAGTATGTTTTCTAAAATGGTCATTTAGACGTCGTTCTTTCGACTGAAATGACTACCTTTACAAAAATGACTTGTAACTTATTTTTCCGACTATAAACCTATAATTTTTCTATTTAGATTCATAAAATAGAGTTCAATATGAAACCATAGCAATTTGATTCACTCAAAACGGATTTAAAATGAAGAAGTTATGGGTAAAACAAGATTGGATAATTTTTCTCATTTTAGCTACGTGAAAATTGGTAACAAATCTATTCCAACCATAACTTAATCAACTTGTATTGTATATTATGTAATCTTGAGATACCATAGACACGTATACAATGTTTCGACCTATCATGTGGACACATCTATATATATTTTGGAACAACCATAGACACTCTATATGTGAATGTTGGAGTTAGCTATACAGGGTTGAGGTTGATTCCAAAATATATATAGTTTGAGTTGTGATCAATACTGAGATACGTATACACTGGGTCGTGGATTGATTCAAGATAATATTTATCGATTTATTTCTGTACATCTAACTGTGGACAACTAGTTGTAGGTTACTAACGAGGACAGCTGACTTAATAAACTTAAAACATCAAAATATATTAAAAGTGTTGTAAATATATTTTGAACATACTTTGATATATATGTATATATTGTTATAGGTTCGTGAATCAACCAGTGGCCAAGTCTTACTTCCCGATGAAGTAAAAATCTGTGAAAGTGAGTTATAGTCCCACTTTTAAAATCTAATATTTTTGGGATGAGAATACATGCAGGTTTTATAAATGATTTACAAAATAGACACAAGTACGTGAAACTACATTCTATGGTTGAATTATCAAAATCGAATATGCCCCTTTTTATTAAGTCTGGTAATCTAAGAATTAGGGAACAGACACCCTAATTGACGCAAATCCTAAAGATAGATCTATTGGGCCTAACAAACCCCATCCAAAGTACCGGATGCTTTAGTACTTCGAAATTTATATCATGTTCGAAGGGTGTCCCGGAATGATGGGGATATTCATATATATGCATCTTGTTAATGTCGATTACCAGGTGTTCACCATACGAATGATTTTTATCTCTATGTATGGGATGTGTATTGAAATATGAAATCTTGTGGTCTATTATTACGATTTGATATATATAGGTTAAACCTATAACTCACCAACATTTTTGTTGACGTTTTAAGCATGTTTATTCTCAGGTGATTATTAAGAGCTTCCGCTGTCGCATACTTAAATAAGGACGAGATTTGGAGTCCATGCTTGTATGATATTGTGTAAAAACTGCATTCAAGAAACTTATTTTGTTGTAACATATTTGTATTGTAAACCATTATGTAATGGTCGTGTGTAAACAGGATATTTTAGATTATCATTATTTGATAATCTACGTAAAGCTTTTTAAACCTTTATTGATGAAATAAAGGTTATGGTTTGTTTTAAAATGAATGCAGTCTTTGAAAAACGTCTCATATAGAGGTCAAAACCTCGCAACGAAATCAATTAATATGGAACGTTTTTAATCAATAAGAACGGGACATTTCAACCACTTAACCCTTTATTTACCCTTGCCAAACACAATAAAAATATACACTTGGACAGTGTATCTACAACAAATTACGAAGTACTAAACATTCTGATTATAAATTGCTAGCGCGACTAGCTCGAAATGGGGTTGTCAAACCCGATAGATCTATCCGTAGGATTCGCGTTCACCGGTAGAAACCAATGATTACAGTTACCAGACTAGGGAATATTTTTGTCCAACTCACAATGAATAATTAAATTTAACTGTTACTTGTGTCTAAACGTAAATAAAAACGCATGTAATCACATCCCAAAAATATACTTTGAAAAGTATGTAAACACGGGACTATAACTCACCTTAAAAGCAACTGAAGAAACCACACAAACAAGCGAACAGCAAATGTAGTAAAGTGATCAGGAATGATCACAACGCCGACCTATAAATAAAGTAGGTCGATATAAATAACTAACTTAGGTCAAGTCTTAGTATGATAGCTATTGTACATGTTGCAAGTAGACATAGAACAATACTCGGCAAGTGTCGGTTTGACTGGAGCAGCGTACGGACACATACTTTCTATTTTTAGAAAGTTTCTATTTTTAGCAGGTTTCCATTTTTGGAAAGTTTCTATTTTAGAAAAGTTTCTATTTTTGGAAAGTTTCTATTTTAGGAAAGTTTCTATTTTTGGAAAGTTTTTAAGTTAGGAAAGTTTTCTTATTTAGAAAGTCAACAAAAGTCAACTGAAAGTCAAAGTCAACCGAAAGTCAACTCAAAAGTCAACCTTGGTCAAACATAGTCAACATTACTTTGAGAAGTGTAAATTATAATAATAACATAAGTTATAACGTTTATTAGAGTTAAAAGTGTATAATTATTTCATAACATAAGTTTAATTAAATAAAATGAATTATTAAAGTTAATATAAGTTGAAATGATATAATTAATATAACATAATTATTTAATTAATTAATTAAATATTAATCATAATATAAGTATTATTAATTAATAATAAATTTTAAATCATATCATAAGTATTATTAATTAATAATGAATTATTAATCATATCATAAGTTTCTGATTATAATTATTAAATCATAAGTATTTAATAATTAAATCATAATTAAATAATAATTAAGTCTTATAATAATTAAATAATTATTTAATCTTTATTATAAGTCTTATAATAATATTCTTATAAAATAAATTTAATACTTATCATAAGTATTTTCCATTAATAATAAAAGTATTATTAATCATAAATTAAATTAAAATGTTAATTAAATCATAAATAATAATCAAGTGATATAATAAATATTTATATCATAATTATTAAATAATAATAATTACTTCTTTTATCATAAGTAATTAATTAATAATGAGTTTCATTATTTTTATCATAAGTTTTAGAATTAATCATAAGTTTTAATTCAAAAGTTCATCGGGTCGTATCTTGAGCCCCGGGTGTCGATTTCTGGCGAGCCTTATATGCATCTCCGCCTATTCAAACCATCCGACATAATGGTGCACTCAAGAACACACCAAGAACAGTCCACAAGTCGTGGTAATCAGCCATGACACCACTTGGACCTTCAATCTTCTCAAAACCGTGTTTTAGTCGTAACGGGTGAACCGTGGCTCGGATTTAGGTGACCCGAACATGAAAGTTCGTCCCACCATCAGTCCTAACACACTAGCACACCCTAAAGACACCAAGGAAGGTCACAAAGTCGGACCAAACCTGTTTCATGTCAATCCACAATTCAATTTTAACAAAATAGTAATTTGATCATAACTAGGGCTCTGGGAATCGAAACGACATGAATCCAGAGTCTAAAATTAATGTCTTGATGAGAGGAACTCATTTACATACTTTATTTTAACTTTTATCTCAGTCACAAACCCAGAATACACGAAAAATCTGTTGTCCAGAATTTAACAAACCGAAAACATGCAATTATGAGTACATCTATGCATACAAACATCATTACAATAATCCACAAACATCATACTACTAAATAATCATCAAAATACAGTAAATAAATGAAAAATTGAAAATTCTAGGGTTAGGGTTTATACCCTAATCGAGAAACGTTTTATGTAATCACGTAGAGAAGAACGAGAGGAACGCGTTGGTACTAATCACTCCTTGATCCAAGCTTTAATTTTAGATGATGATGGTGATGTTGGTGATGAATGGCGACGGCAAGGGGAGAGCAAAAAGGGAGAGCACAAAATAGAACTAGGTTTTTGGATAAATTTAGAAGTGATAAGATAAAAATATCAAATAAGGAGTATTAACCCCCTCCCCCCCTTGGTTTCGGCCGAAACTTGCATGGGGGTGGGCCCCATGGGTCCACTTTTGATAAATTATAATTTCCTGATGGTCCAAAAGCCCGAACGAGTCCCGATACGCGAAAACACGCTTACCCGATTAAAAATCCGAAAAGATAACAAACGCACGACGGAAAATAATTATAAATACACTATATAATAATATGATCTTAAAATATCATATTTAAAATATTTAGGATTTAAAAATCCCGAAAACGCATCCGTTGGTTTTAAAACCGAAAAGATTCGTCGGATGGAAATCCGCGAGACGTAGAAACGTATAAATTAAAATATGAATACAAATATTCACATAACACATAATAATTAATATTTAATATATATATATATATTATTACAAAAATAATAATATAGGTCATAGAAATGACGTGGCACACTAACAGTTAACGGTCGTTAAATAATTAACTGAAAAAGATAACGGAAAAAGTAGGGTCGTGACACCTGCAATACATAATTTACATATGCATATATAATACTAAAATCCCATAAGTTACGGAAGAATTTACGGAATATGTCAGACAAAGTTACAGTAACAGATACGCTAAGATATGAAGTAGCAGATACGCTAAGATATGAATTTTGTCTTTACACTATTCATGCAGTCAATGCAGTAAAACGTGTCTAGACTAAGAATGATAAGCAAGTGATTCTCTAAGAATGATAAGCAGGTAATTTTTCGACACGAAATGATAAGCAAAACTTTTAACATGCAGACCAGGTTCAAATTCAGACTCCTTAAAGTAACCTAACAACTATTAAGTCGAAGTCCAGACTCACTTATATATCCTAACAACTCCTAGTTAGACACACTAATGCAAGACCTGGTTCGCTACGACCACCGCTCTGATACCAACTGAAAGGACCCGTCCTAATCCATCCGGACGAAGTCCATATCGATTATAAATGATTCACAATAGTTGATTACATCGCGAGGTACTTGACCTCTATATGATACATTTTACAAACATTGCATTCGTTTTTAACAGACAAACTTTCATTTACATCGACAGTTGACAGACATGCATACCATTTCATAATATATCCAAATATAATTGACTTAATAATAATCTTGATGAACTCAACGACTCGAATGCAACGTCTTTTGAAATATGTCATGAATGACTCCAAGTAATATCTTTTAAATGACCAAATGCACAGCGGAAGATTTCTTTCGTACCTGAGAATAAACATGCTTTCAAGTGTCAACCAAAAGGTTGGTGAGTTCATTAGTTTAGCATAAATAATCATTTCATAATTTTAATTGTGATGACCCGGAAATTTCCGACTAAATTTAAACTTTATCTTTATATTATTCTGACACGATAAGCAACGTTTGTTAAGTTAAATCTCAAGGATTTTAAACTATATTTATACATTCATTTAAACCTCGACCAAATTCCAATGATTCACGAACCATTAAATGAACATATATGAATATGTATGTATATGTGTATATGTTATAAATTGAAAATGTCAACAAAGTATTTAAACGTATAATGCTTTATATGAACGTATTTGTTTCAATATGATTATCGACGAAATTAAAAAAATATATATTAAATGATTGAATTATCAGAAACATTGAATTATGATTACAAGTCTCTGTTGAGAGGTGCACTATGATTTGAGAAAATCTATTCCTCTTAACGATTTCGAAATAATTTGTAAAGCTATTTATAACTAAAAATAAAAAGTGTCATTTACGAAAGTTAGACAAAAGCTAGTGGAGAATTGGTTTCCATAATATTCTATTAATCTATTTTCAAACGTACAAAAACGTTTTCAGTTTAAAAAGAACTTTATTATTAAAACGTATATAACTTTTATAAATATCTAGAATCACTTTTGACAACTCATTACTTAACAAGTATAATAAATATAACGATATTTATATTTTATTTCATTAAATATATATAATGATTTAAATTAATATTATATATATTTATACGCGTATTATACATACATAGTTTTTATACTTTTACTATATTTTAACTTTACCCTTACTTTACTTTTACTTTATTTTAACTTTAATAATTCACTTTAATAATTCATACTTTAATAATTCACTTTAATAATTCACTTTAATAACTCATACTTTAATAATTCATACTTTAATAATTCACTTTAATAATTCATACTTTAATAATTCACTTTAATAATTCACTTTAATAATTCAAAAATCTATTATAAATAGAATTCAATAGGTTTCATTATTTCATAGAAACTTGAAAATATATTTCTCTAAACTCTCTCAATCGATATATATATATATATATATATATATATATATATATATATATATATATATATATATATATATATATATATATATATATATATATATATTTGCTCTGTATTATTTCAAGATATTATTAGTATACATAAAATATTACGACGGAGTGATGTCCGAGTGATTTCAAAATAGTTTTGTGAATGAGTCGAAGCTAAGGAAATTATGGGTTATAGCTATGGAGGTGATGGGTATGGTTCATGGGTATGCTCGTGAGGTCAATCTAGTGTTTATCATCTCCGTTGCGTCTACGTACTTTCCTGCAATATTGAATCTCAATATTGATACATGAGCACTCATAACTTAACTTTCATATATCAATAGTGTATCCCTGACTAGTGCTCGAGTATATAGGATTATGCATGCTTGTACATTCGATATTGTCCTTAGATAGGTTTGTTGAATCCTGAATTAGATACATATGCTACGGAGATAGGGTATATGATATGCATGTCATTGGAAAGCTAACGAAAAATTAAAAACTTTTCATTTAGATATCGAAGTGTTTCGATGAACGGATTAGAAGTTATAGTCAACTGAATTTGAGTATTATTGTTAAAATGATTATAATTACTATCGTCGTTATTATTTTAATAGAAATATCATTGTTATTATAAAATATCATTATTACTATTATGTTAGTATTATCATTTTATCATAATACCATTTTTAGTAAATATAAATATTATAATTTTTCTTATAGAATAATAATAATTATTATTACAAAATAATACAACTTTTACTTATTATTATTATGATCAATATTATTTTATCAAATAAATAGGGGATACAAAGATATTTTTCACCACGCGTAATATAATTACATTAATAATACTTACCACTATAGTTTTACGATATTAAGTGAACTTTATAAATTTTACTACTTAAGATATATAAAAGTATATTTTATCATATATAAACGTTAATATAAATTTTTATTAATAAATGACTTTTATTATTATAAAATATAATAAATATATTTAAATATATAAAACGACTATAGTTAAGTTATATAATAAACACGTATAAATTTTAGAAGTCATTTTGGGTCAAGTTGACTTTTGTTGACTTTTGCATATTAGTCTCGAGCATTAGGATTGTGGTACACTATGACTTGACCAAAAATTGTTAGACAAATATTGACCAACATATAAATATATATAATTAATATAGGTTCGTGAATCCGAGGCCAACCTTGCACTTGTTATATGACGTTATATGTATTTTTACTACGAAATACAGTATGGTGAGTTTCATTTGCTCCCTTTTTAATTGCTTTTGCAATATATATTTTTTGGCTGAGAATACATGCGCTGTTTTATAAATGTTTTACGAAGTAGGCACAAGTACTAAAACTAATTATATGTGGGTTTAAACCAGAAATATACCCTTAGCTTGGTAACATTAAACTACTTGTCTATGTACGGTAGGCACGAATCCTAAAGATAGATCTATTGGGCCTGACAAACCCCATCCTGACTATGGGATGCTTTAGTACTTCGAGGTTATTTTAAACACACCTGATCTGGTGTACTTCAGAGGGTAAAACATGAACGTTAAGGCTTGTTACCGGGTGCCTACAACTTATAGAATACTTTTATACACTTGTGAGTGTACATATATTTATAAACGGAAATCTTGTGGTCTATTAATATATTGAAATGATTGTTATGATAAACCTATGAACTCACCAACCTTTTGGTTGACACTTTAAAGCATGTTTATTCTCAGGTATTAAAGAAATCTTCCGCTGTGCATTAGCTCATTTTAAGGATATTATTTGGAGTCATTCATGGCATATTTTGAAAGACGTTGCATTCGAGTCATTAAGTTCATCAAGATTATTATTATGTCAATTATAGTTGGATGTATTATGAAATGGTGTGCATGCCATCAACTTTCATTGTAAAGAAAGTTTGTCTTTTAAAAACGAATGCAATGTTTGTAAAATGTATCATATAGAGGTCAAATACCTCGCGATGTAATCAACTATTGTGAATCGTTTATAATGTATATGAACAGGTCCTTTCATTAATAGACCACAAGATTTCATATTTCCATTTCTCATAAACATACGTCCCATGCATAGAGACAAAATATCATTCATATGGATTGAACACCTGGTAATCGACATTCACAATATACATATAAGAATATCCCCATCATTCCGGGATCCTCCTTCGGAAATGATATAAATTTCGAAGTACTAAAGCATCCGGTACTTTGGATGGGGCTTGTTGGGCCCGATAGATCTATCTTTAGAGTTCGCGTCAATTAGGGTGTCTGTTCCCTAATTCTTAGATTACCAGACTTAATAAAAGGGGCATATTCGATTTCGATAATCCAACCATATAATGTAGTTTCGATTACTTGTGTCTATTTCGTAAAATATTTCTAAAAATTGCGCATGTATTCTCAGCCCAAAAATATAAAGGTTAAAAAGGCAAATGAAACTCACCTAATGTATTTTGTAGTAAAAATACATATGACTATATTGAACAACTGAACAATGCAGGGTTGGCCTCGGATTCACGAACCTATAACAATTGTATATCTATTAATACGTATAATGTAATTCACAAAATTTCATTTATTAATATGTATTATTTATATGTTTATAGTTATATAGAATTTATACTAAATTCCATTTTAAACGTATACTTATATTATATCTTAAGTTATATTATATATTTATATATCGATTTTGTGTATATATAATTAAGACGATTAATATTTATATAACTAGTGATATTAATATATCTAAGTACCTATATATATGATTAGTATTGTATTTATGAAATATCATTAGTTTGTTATGCGAATTATTAATAAAATCCAAGTATATGTTATACATATATATATAGTGTACAAAAGATTTATGTGTTAAAATTATAATTTAGATAATAATGATTTACTACTACTAATAATAATAACTTTATTAATAATAATAATACTAATAGCAAAAATGAAAAATGAAAATTTTTAATGATACTAAAAATAATATTTATGAAAATAATAATAACTTGTATTATTTTCATGACATTAATATAATAACAGTCATAATAATAATAATAATAATAATAATAATAATAATAATAATAATAATAATAATAATAATAATAATAATAATAATAATAATAATAATAATAATAATAATGATATTATTAATCATAAATTCAATATTAGTAACAATAATAATTCTAATAATAATAATACCTAATATCATGATAATATGAATGAATAAAACTTATTTGCAAGTAAAAAATAACAATAATAATAATAATAATAATAATAATAATAGAGATTTTTAGTTTTAGAGACTACCTCCAAAGAGCTTTAAAAAAAAAGGTTGCCACTCGCAGGAATTGAACTCGGGACCTTCTGAACCGCCACACACACGTCAAACCAGCTGGGCTACAGCCCATTTTCTAATATATTCTGATTCGCATTTATATTTAATCCATTCTAATACGTTTCCAATTATCTTCATCTTCTTCATGATTTTTATTACTCCAATCATCATCAATCACTCTTAATAACGAAATTATGATTTTAATTGCAACTTGTAGACAACCATAAACTTATCAAGGTGTTTTAAAAAAATATAAAAAAAAATAAATGCAGCTACGCTGCTGCCGTTTCTAAAAAAAAATATATATACCTTTTTGAATTCGAATTCGTTTTAGACAAATGTTTGAACACGGAATATGTTTAAAACTATTACTAGAAGCTTTACAAACCATCAATTGAACCGAAAAACTTAAAACGAGATTGAATTTTACCAAGAACAAAACTGTTTGACTTTTATTTTCAAACTTTGACTCGAAAATTCGATTTGAATACTTGAAATTGGAAGCTGTAACTTTACAGGAAGTTTACCTATATGATTCCTAACACAACTGCGTTATTAGATTTTGTAGTTTGATCCGAAAATCGATTATAGATAAAATGGGTTTACGAAGAAGAAAAAAAAAGAAAAAAAAATATAACAGAGTTATTTGAATGTGGTTTTTCTTTGAATTTCAAGAATAGCAGATGTTGTATAATATCGTACAAGTGATTGATTTATATCACAACATCAATTGATTTAAAAAAAAAATTGTTTGTGGGGATAAGGAAATCGACAATGGGTCACAGACAGAAAAAGAATCAGGGAAAAAGAAGAAGAACCAAAAAAATAAAGGTGGAAAGAGAAGCACGCGTTTTTACCTTCTATCTTTATATATTTATATATTTATACGGAGTACTATATATTATAATTAATAACATATTAATAATAATTACACTATTAATATTATTTATGATTTATGATAAAATACTACTAATATAATAATAATAATGATAATAATTATAATGATAATAATAATAATTAATAATAATAACATTAATGATATATACTAAAAATTATAATAATTATTATAACAATGATAATAGTTATGTTATTAATGATAATAATAATGATTTTCAATATTCAAGGTAATAATAATATCTAATAATAATACAAGTAATATAAAATATATAACAGATTATAGTTATTCAATTTCATATATATATATATATATATATATATATATATATATATATATATATATATGTATACATATTAGAATAATAATATTAGTAATATAAATGTCAATTTTATCATTAACATTAATAACAATAATGAAAGTAAAGATATTAACATTAATATAACAGTTATATTCAAACTTGTAATTAAATTTAATATATTACCATTTATAAATTTTATCATATTTACTAATTATATAATATATATTTTATATAATAACTTGTATTTAATATTTGATATTTATAATTTACAATATATATAATATTACTATAACAACTTATAATTTAATATATATTACATATTATTAATTATGTGATATTTAAATATTACCATATATATTTAATTACATATGAATTTTAATTATGTTTAGGAGTCCTATATATATATATATATATATATATATATATATATATATATATATATATATATATATATATACATTTTTATTAACTAATATATTATTTTATTTAATTCTAATGTTTCAATTGAATTTTATTATTTCTCATTATAATATATATTTACACTTATTTTTATTTATCTATATATGTATATATATATATATATATACATATTTATTTACAAACAAATTGTTCGTGAATCGTCGAAAATAGTCGAAGTTAAATGAATGCAAGAAAACAGTTCAAGAGTTTTGTGACTCCACATTACAGACTTTGCTTAACGTGTCGGAAACATATAAGGATTAAGTTTAAATTTGATCGAAATTCCCGGGTCATTACAGTACACTATCAGGTGTCTCCAAAGAAATTACTCAATCAGCTTACTCTCAAGAACAGTAATATTTATTAACCATAATGGGCAAGCAGTATAGATACTATATCAAGGATGGGCAAGTAAAAGGAACATCTACATGTTATCATGACATTAGTTTCTCATTGTATCTTATAGGAGATGCAAATCATCAAAAGCATCATCTTCAATCATCTGATCATAAGCAACAAGACAATAAAGATTCGGCACCTCAACTTCCCTCCATCAAAGAAGCCATTAAACCTATTTGATGAGGCTAGTTTATCATCCTCACCCCCTGCTTACATAAGTGTATGCACTTTGGACAAAGTTAAATTTGCATTTCAACTGGACGGCGTCCAGTATTCTGGACGGCGTCCAGCTCTTTACAATTGGACGGCGTCCCAAAGATTTGGACGGCGTCCCAAACAATTGAGAGAAACTATATCTTACACTGGACGCCATCCAGCTCTTTACAATTGGACGGCGTCCCAAAGATTTGGACGACGTCCCAAACAACTGAGAGAAACTGGATCTTACAAAGATAATGAAAATTCTTGTCAGGCTTATGTTGCTGGTTGTCCAAATTGTTTGTTGTATGTGCCTTACCAGCAATCCTAAATGTCCTCGTTGCAACATGACAGTGCCATCCCCTACGATGATGAAGAAACCGAGAATCGATCTTAACATATCAATATGATGACCAGTTATTAGTTATTAGTTTGATATCTGCTAATAATAATAATAGTCGTAAATTCGGTTTTATAGTTGTGTTGAAATTAATATTTTTGTAAATGGGATTATTAGCCAACATGTGGAATAGAAAAATAGTTTTGATTTAGTAAAACAAAATCCTCCTATGTAAACATTATGAAGAATTATTTATTTATTTTTTCTTTTCATGTTTGATATTCTTTAATAATTAAGCGTTAAATTATTTTAATTTAAGATATATAAACTAATAGTTCAGGTAATTTTCATATTAAGTCAGGTAAGTACATCCGTGCAACACAGGCTCAAAAAACCTAGTTTATTAAATATATAAAAAATTTAGTTTCAAAAAAATTGCTTTATAATAAAGAATGCGAGAATCATATATGATATTATCACTTGCTTGTGGGATTTGTTTAATAAAATATATTTTTATCGATAAAAAAGAAAAAATATATAATATTATTCATTTTGATTAAGTGGGTTATTTTGAATGTTAAGAAAAGTATATATTGTAAAATCACTTAATTTTAATTTAATATTAAATATTAATAATTAATTTACAAATGAAAAAAATAGGAGTAAATAAAAGTAAATAATAGGTCTATTTACAAAAGATTGCAAGTATTAAAAAGTACTCCATCCATCCTAAAATAAATGTTCTGGTTGGATTTTTTAAGTCTTTCTTCGTTAACTTTGACTTTAAATATCTTTTTTTGAATTAAAAAATAATTGATAAAAGTTATACCAATGAAAACACAATTAAAATTCAATTTATTCATATAATTTTCATAAAAATTACTCGTATATACCAAAAACCATAAAATAATTGAAGTCACGGACTTTCAAAAATCAAACAGGAGTGAGTAGCTTACAAGTAACAAAGGATGCCCACACTGACATATCCGATTCCATTAGCTATAAATATATCCATACCCTCAACCGTCGCTTCTAAACCCTAACTTCAATTCATTCTCGCTTCTTTACATCTTATTAAATCGACGGCATTCAATCAATCAATCAATAAATAGCATAATTTTATATTTTAGCATAGCAGCCATCTCCAATCTTAACGAGTTGCCCCTCGATTACAAGGTATATTATTATTCTCACTTAATTTCAATTTGCCAAAGCTTAGCATAGCAGCCTTTGTTATTCATTTGTAATCGTTATCTAATTTATTTGTTATTTATTTAGCATAGCAGTCTTCTCCAAATTAATTATATTCTTCCAACCTCAACGAGCCCGCACTGTTGACCTCAGGTCAATTGATAGTGATCTCGACAATTACATATGTATTGTTACGGGGTAAAATCGTTTAGTTTTGATATTATACGCTCATGGCATACTTTTGATATACATGATATATCGTCTTTTATTAAATCTTGTGATCTATTACTGAAATCATTATTTATGACAAACCTATGAACTCACTCAAACTCCTGTTGACTTTTTAAAGCATGTTTATTCTCAGGTACTTAAATATTGCTTCCGCTGTGTAATCTATTTATCTTCCGCTGCAAAACTCAATAAAACGTCTCATTTAGAGTCGTTCTCGTTTATACAACTGTGATTTGATATAATTAGTCACAAATACCCAGGCCCTATTTGGGGGTGTGACAAAGTAGGGCGCTGTGAATGTCGTTTTGAGGTATTTGGTGAAGCAAACGACCAAATTTCAGGTCCCTATTAGTATATAAGGATAATACTGGACTTTATATGGGTGAATTCGGAGTTAAGTTGAGGGGCTAGTATGAAACAATAAACAACTTTAAAATACTTGAGTAAAAAGGTTAATTTATTAAAATAGAAATTCATGTAATCATGTGGGCTACTCCCAACCATTCCTTTTTATCAACTCCTTCCCCAAATTTCTCATCTCCGTCACCTCACTCCATTAAAACACCATGTGTAACTAATAATTTTCATATTAAATTACACTAAAGTTGCTTATAAATCCATGAAAATAACAATTAAGTCGTCGAGGTAGCTGAACCTTGGTGTCCCAAGGTAGATTCACGCTTATTCACTGGTGTCACTAATTAAGACTCTATTTTTTTTCTACTATATCGGGTATTTCACTAGTAGCACGTACTACCGATCGGAACTATATAGGTCCGCCCCTGGGTGTTCGAATCTAAAATCGTACACAAACTCGAGTCCGCATAAAAATCCAAAACGATCGTAATGTTAGTAATTAGAAATTATTGTAAATAGTAGATACAAGTCGGTGTTCGAATCTAAAACCGTACCCAAACTCTTGGTAATCAGAGGGATGTTGATTGCAAATTTTCGATAAACATAGAATTTCAAAGGCAAAATTGAAAACCGATGATGTGGTCCAGCGGTTGGTGGCCTGCCTCCTTTAGGGGAGGTCAGGAGTTCGACCCCCGTTGGCTACATAATAAAAACACAATTTCATCACTGCCATGAAGTATCCACCCATGGCACCTTTCCCATATCGTTTGGGGGGATAAAGGGGAGGGGGTTTTACTTGGCCGTGCCCTTGGATCGGTTTCAAGGTTTCCTCCCGGGCGGCGATGGGGGCGGGGTTTATCGCTGCATCGGCATAGTCGAAACGGGAGATGATCGCAACGGGTGGTTAAAGTCCCCCTCGAATGATCTCAATCGCTGTTAAAAAAAAAAGAAAGATATAATACAGGGACAAATGGAGCCAAAAAAATCCATTATTAAATCTAATTTTTGTCCAATTATAACATAAAATGCATTTATTATTAAAGTTACTAGTTTCTAATAATACATGATTTTAGTTATTTCTAGCAAATTTAACATTATTAAATTTGCTTAACATGTAGAGTGTGTTTGGATGAAACTAGCTAGAGCTGGAGCTCTTAGTTAGAGCTGGAGCTTATGAACTAGAGCTGAAGTTGGAGCTTATTTTTAAAGCTGGTAGCTGAAGCTTATAAATTTTATAAGTGTTTGGTAAACTAGCTAGAACTGATTTTCCAGTTCATAAGCTCTACTTATTTTCATAAGCTACTAGAAGTAGCTTACTTTTTAAGAGCTTATGATTTTCATAAGTTCTACTTTTTATGTCTACCAAATAAAGTTTATGACTTGAAGCATATTAAAATCATATAAGCTCGAGCTCCAATAAGCTTTCATAATAAGCTTTCATAAGCGGAAGCTTGTGTGTCAAACACTCAAACATACCCGTAGTTGGCTTTTCCCAGTTACGGAGTAACAATAATTAGAATTACCATATCAAATTTTTAATTGTATTGAGGAAACCCAAACCCAACCCTTGATCTTGGACCTTCTTCCCCTATTTATTACTCCGTATATTCTTCATTATTATGGCGGTTAAAAAAGATAACCGACCGCCTTCTCCAAGTATAAAACAGATACCCCTCCATTATCTTCCTCCAATCTCAACCAGTTATCATCTCGATCGATTACAGGTATAATATTTTCGCTTAATTTTAATTTGTCAATGGCCTACTTTTTATGTCTACCAAATAAAGTTTATGACTTGAAGCATATTAAAATCATATAGGGTGTGTTTGACACACCAGCTTATTGGAGCTTATGAGAGCTTAAGCTTATAATTTTAATAAGCTTCAAGTCATAAGCTTTGTTTGGTTAACATAAAAAGTAGAGCTTATGAAAATATAAGCTCTTAAAAAATAAGTTACTTGTATTAGTTTATGAAAAAAAGTAGAGCTTATGAACTGAAAAATAAGCTCCAGCTAGTTTACCAAACACTTATAAAAAATAATAAGCTCCAGCTACAAGCTTTAAAAATAAGCTCCAGCTCTAGTCCATAAGCTCCAGCTCCAGCTCCAGCTATAAGCTATAAGCTCCAGCTCTAGCTACTTTCACCCAAACACACCCATAAGCTCAAACTCCAATAAGCTTTCATAAGCACAGGAAGCTTGTGTGTCAAACACTCAAACATACCCGTAGTTAGCTTTTCCCAGTTACGGAGTAACAATAATTAGAATTACCATATCAAATTTTTAATTGTATTGAGGAAACCCAAAACCAACCCTTGATCTTGGACCTTCTTCCCCTATTTATTACTCCGTATATTCTTCATTATTATGGCGGTTAAAAAAGATAACCGACCGCCTTCTCCAAGTATAAAACAGATACCCCTCCATTATCTTCCTCCAATCTCAACCAGTTATCATCTCGATCGATTACAGGTATAATATTTTCGCTTACTTTTAATTTGTCAATGGCCTAGTTATTTATTTGTAATCGTAATCGTAATCGTAATCTGATCAGCTTAGCGTAGCAACCTTTTCTCAAAGTATATTCTTCCAACCTCAACGAGCCCTAGCAGTAGCTGATCTCATAATCTTTGTGATAAGCTTTGTGTTACAGGATTGCTATCTATTGGTGCTGGCTGCAAACGACTGTCTGTGATATTCATTACTGAAAGCTTGATGAATCCAGACGCGCTCCATCTTTTTAGATTACAAAGACCGGATGTTAAGATCGAACCTCATTATTTAGGGATTTCTACCCCAAGCTGGGCATTTATAACTCGTGGCACACAAGAATGCTACGAAGATACATACCGGGTCCGTCGTGAAAGGGGATGTTATGATGGATATCCAGTACAAGTACATCCGCTGCGTGCTATTTCTTTAATATGATGAATATTTAGGGAATCTACTTTGATTCCAACATCGTTGCGTGCTATTTAATATATTTAAATTACAAATTTGTTGTTTTTTGTTTATTTGTGTGTTGTTTTCTTTGCAGACATCTGAACATTTTATCTTATTCGACAAAGCTTAAAGTTATGTATGCTTATTTAATGTTTGATTAAAAATGGGTCTCGGCTTGACCCAACCCGTTAGACCCGTTTGAAAATTGAGACCTGATGATCGATGTGCGTAGTCCATCGGGCCGACTAATTGGGCTTGGTCCGTGGCTGCCATTAAGTCTTGCATATGAACCCCCTTGAGATTGATCTGTCTTCATCACTCTGCGGGATCCACAAAATTTGGTAGTACCGTAAAGGTTTGTCTTTTTATTCTTCATTTTGTTTATCTCGTTAATGAAGCTTATATTGTTGTACTCGATCATTTGGTAGATGGCAATGTAGGAACTTTTTCCCATGGTTGCTGTTGATGTTTTGATATTTTGAAAACAAGAAGAATAGCTTTATTTCTCAAGTCGTCAAGTTTTCGTATATGTATATATATATATTTTGTGTAGTTGATTTTGGCACCACTGAATTTGGTTCATGTTTGAAGTTTATAAGGTATCCTGGCGACGCAACATTTAGTGGCAGTATGACGTCTTTTCTGTTATTTGGTGAGTCTATTATTTGCCAGCCGTGGCGGCAGTTTTTATCTTGTTTGTATCAAATTTTTACAGGTACGGGCTTCATACATCATTTGAGATTTACAGTATCTTGGCGGGGCAACATGGCAGTCTGATACACTTGATATTGGTGTGTTTATTTTTCTACGCTGTTAGCCAAGACTATATTGTAAAATAATAAGATATTTGTTATTAAAAAATAGGTATTTGGGGTTGAATATTTGATTTTTCTATTACTTATAACCGATTAGATATCCGTTAAATCGAATGATATGAGGATCATGTGTAAAGTGATGTGGTAACCTGTATGATTGTGCTAAATAAATCATCGGCTACCTATGTTGTTTGTATTTGTTATATCTGTGTTGGGATGTACGGACTATCTGATTATATTTGTCTGGATAATCCGAATTCGAAATTTTGAACGTTCAAAAAATCGGATATTCGAAATTTCATATTTGGATTTGACACAACCAAAACCACTATTTGAAAATTCGGATATTTAGAAATCGGTACATAAAATATGATACGTCCAAATCTCCA
Source organism: Rutidosis leptorrhynchoides (assembly GCF_046630445.1). Lineage (NCBI taxonomy): Eukaryota > Viridiplantae > Streptophyta > Magnoliopsida > Asterales > Asteraceae > Rutidosis > Rutidosis leptorrhynchoides. The sequence goes on from NC_092333.1 coordinate 665,039,944, forward strand.
ATTTCTGGATATCCAAATTTTTCGATATTCTCTCCGTAAACACCCCTAATTGCTTTGAGTTTGATACACAGTCATTATTGAACACATTTTCTTGAATTAATTCTCTGTAAAAGAAGTTTGTTGAATACATTTTCATAAATTAATTCTCTTAGAAAGAAGTTTGTGTGTAGCTTTTCTTGTTACTCAAATCGAGAACAGACGATTTCAGTAAATAATACAAAGTAGGTTTTTTTTTTTTTTTTTTTTTTTTTTTTGGCGAAAAGAAAATGAATACATTAAACAAGGGAACTTATTAAAGAAAACATGAAGAGACCAAACAAGATACAAAACTTAAATAAATAATTGACATTTCAATTTAAATCAACAATACAATACAAGAAAGTATATCAAACCACACAATGATTACAACGATAATATATAGTAATACAATGATAAAATACTCAACACTCATTTAAACTATGAAATATATCCTGTTCCATAGGTGAAACACAGTGCTAAGTAGAAGAGCACCTAAAAACAATATACTAGATCGAGGACTCGTATAACAGCTGGATCAATGAAAGTAACAATCCCCACACTACCTCAGCTGGATCAATGAAACACAGTGCTAATACATCACCATCACATATGTTCATAATTTACTTGGAAGGTGGTGGGGCAAAGAAAGGAATATTGGGAAGAGTTGTTGGGAAGTTTGGGATTGTAGGCATCGTTGTTGGCATAGATGGCAATGGCGGCAATGAAACTTTGGGCATGTTAGGGATTGTTGGCATAGTTGGTATTGTTGGAATCGTTGGAATTTGTGGTTGAGGTACTGTCGGGATTGTGGGCATTTGTGGTTGGGTCAGTGTCGGGATTGTGGGCATCTGTGGTTGTGGTAGTGTCGGGATTGTCGGCATTTGTGGTTGTGGGAGTGATGGTGTTGCTTGTAGCAAATTACGTGAAGCATAACACATCTCATTGTTCATAAGGAAGGTAATTGCAAGGATAAGAACGCAAATGTAGCTGGTGGAAGCCATGATTATGTCAGATTAGATAACAGAAGGCTTTTGGAATATTCGAGTTTAGAGACAAATGAACTTAATTGATGGTATGCATGAACTGAGAAGACCATAAGTATATATAGAGAATGGTATATGACTTAAACAATATATACAATATAATTTTGATATTATGATTAGTCGGAACCATACATGCTGTGGCAACCACTTATAGTTGTGAGTAGTTTATCAACCTAAGTTGGGGAAGTACAAGAGAAATATTTTAGGTAGCAACTACTTATGATTATATTATTAATTAATATGAACTATTTTTAGGCATAACTCATAAGCTAAGTAAGACTATTAATTGGTTGTTTGGAATGTCAAATACAGTTTAACAACCTAAGTATTGGCAACTCCAGTAGATAAGCAAATGCAATGACATATTGTATTGATATATTGTTATTAGGTTCCTTGGTTTAATTTGGAGTTGTTAATCATTAATCAACCTTCAAAGAACAAAAATTGCTGTACTTATGTTATTCCTATTATTTGTAAGCTATTTTCATATTAAACATTTACAGATACAGAATAATGATTTAAACATTTAGAGCCTAAATGGTATAAATCATTATGGAGAGTTGATTGCAACTTAGGGCCTGAATTGAATGTGCATGATTTAAAATCCATGGAAATTTGATCATACCATTTTTATGGCGTCTCATGTTTTATTTATCATTTAAAAAAAAAACCATTTCTTGGCCGGAGGTCCATTCGGATGCAATCTCTTTATCCGTCGAAGAGAACGAGACATGGATGAATTTCTCTACTTTTTGGACTCTGGATGGAAAAATGACTCCTCTTTATTCAAAGATATGGGAAGGATTGTCTACATCTCACCCCCTCCATGCACCACACATGTGGTATTGAGTTTTGTTGTTGTTGTTATTGTAGAATAATGATTTATACGTATTGGTGTACAACAAATTAGTACTTTAAAAATAGTTCAATTTTTACATATAAAGTTGATGAATGTAAGCATGAGATTGATCACAAAGTGAAGGTAATAAAGACTCATCTAAACTAGAGTCAAATTTCTTCACATTCAACTAAATGGAGGAGATTTGGGCAATTCGTCAAACGCTTTAAGTGTGAAAATATATACGAGTTTCACAAATCTACTACGCGTGAAATTGTACGTGTGTATTTGCACGATTATACGCACTTTTAAGTCGGTAATCTGAGTTATTTGTGATAGTGATGTCTTTGGTCTATCTAGTCACCTTGTGTTCATAGTTTACTTTTACCATATGTTTATCGACAACCTTAATCATTTCTATTTGTGATTATCATTGATGCAATCACAGAAAGTTGTTGTAACTTGTAAAATTAAATTTTGAAATGATAATGGAATGTTTGTGATCAGAGTGCTAGATACCAAGTACTTTTAACATCTAATTATAAGGTTTGGCACTTGCAGATCCAGTTTTAACATCAAAGAGACAATATGGCTTTTAAGAACATGGATACCATAGACAAATCTAAATCTTAATACCGACTAGTAAATAATGGATTCTTTTAATTTAAAACCAACGGTATAATACACAAATGTATATCTAGTCACACAACGATTACAATAATAATAATAAAAACAGTGATAGAATACTCGACACCCAATTAAACTATGAAGTGTATCATATCCCAGATGTGAAACACAATGAATGTAACAACTATCCCCTGATACATCAGCATCACATTTGTTCATCATTTACTTGGAAGGTGGTGGAGCAAAGAAAGGAATATTGGGAAGAGTTGTTGGGATGTTTGGGATGGTAGGCATTGCCGTTGGCATAGAAGGCAATGGCGGTAATGAAACTTTGGGCATGTTTGGGATTGTGGGCATGGTTGGTAGCGTCAGAATCGTTGGAATTTGTGGCTGAGGTAATGTTGGGATTGTGGGCATCTGTGGTTGTGGTAGTGTTGGGATCGTCGGTATCTGTGGTTGTGGGAGTGATGGGGACGACTGCAACAAATTGCGCAAAGCATAACACAATTCATTGCCTGTCATGGAGAATAGTGCAAGTGCAAAGAAGTAAAAGTAGCATGTGGAAGTCATTGTTGGATGAGCGGGGGTTGCTAATGAAAGTTCAATTGTTTTTGAAAGGTAGAGGCTTATGAGCTTGTTAAGTTGTGAATGATAAATGTATGGGAGTAGGTATATATAGGGGATGTGAAGAGAAGATGATTTTAGTAGATATACGTACAATTGTAAGAATATGTCATGAGTTTTGTTAAGACTTTGACTTGGTTGGATGGAAACTATACAGCTTTACAGGTGGCAAGTCTTGGTTAGCATATATAGGCTTAATGTTGTTAAACTATAAACAACCTCGAAACAGCAAGAGTTTGTTATTTGTTCTTCCTATAATTATAGGTAAACTGTTTTACAGGACAATTTTGTAACACATTTTAATATATAAAAATATTGATCAACATTTCCAAGTTGTTCACGGTTGATATCCAATTGAAAAATGAGTAAGACTGAGAGGCTGAGATTTAACAAAGGGAAATCATATTTCTATTATCATCAGTTTTAATACTTTCACCATCATTTGTTACTATCATCTCAAAATAATCTCAAACAAATTCTATCGTAAAATTTGTTTAAGCATAGATATTTTAGGTATTCTGAGTGGATGTGGATCTATAAAGATGATGTTAGATTTATCAACTCGTGAATGGAGAAGTATCCCATTTAATGTTAACTAGAGTTAAATTTGAGGTAACTGGAGATAATTAAGCCAATAAGTATCTAAGGGTGCGTTTGATAAAACTGAATGATTAAACGCTGAATGGTTCATAATCTGAATGATTCAAAGGTTCTGAATGAAGTTGTTTCTGAATGACAATAATCTGTTTAATAATCATTTTGAATGAATTATGCGAATAATGTAAGATTACTTTATTAATCTTTGACATGAATAAAAATCACAATATAGTCGTCTAATAAATGCTTTTGAAATAATTTAAAGATAATAATATATAAAATTTAGATGTTTAATAGTTATGAGGGAATTTCAGCTCTGAATGGTTCAACACTAAATGATGAACCATTCAGCACCATCTGTCATTCTGATGTCAGAAACAAACTCAATGAATGCTGAATAGTTAAGGATTCAGCGATGCTGAATCATTCAATTAAAATGTAAACAAACGCACCCTAAATCTAAAACAGTGTTATTATGCAAAATAAAATTGGGAAAAAGGCCCGAGGATACAACTTTAACTACAAATGGTGCAAGATATACACAACTGTTGTCACAAAAACAACCAAACTTACAAGCTAGAGTTATATATTTTTTTTTTTCAAATAAAGATCCGTATAATCACCACTACAAAACATGTATAATCACCACTACGACCTTACTTGAACATGATGTGTTCTATAGGCTTGTATCTCTGTATTCTTGAATCACCACTACAAAACATGTAGTTATACAACTCTTCTTGCTCTCTTATAAAGTATTATATGAGAATATCCTTGAGATTAAATCCACCTTTCAAATCCTCTGGAAATTCAAAGAAAATAACATTTCTATTTTAATCTATATCTATTTTAATTTTATATTAAGCTATAATGATGACATCATTAAAAAGCCTTAACCTTCTTTGAAAAAAATAAATAAATAAATAAATTTCAGCCCATGTACATGATGTCATAAAGGATTTTTTAATTATTTTTTATGTGATTTATTAATTAATAATAATGTTTACAAAAAAATAGAAAAAAAGTTCAAAAATAAAATGCACAAGGCTCAAAAATCATGCCTCTTCTTTAATTGGCTCTTTTTAAATTTGCTAGCTGACCACTTCACATAATACATAGTATTGAGCAGCTAGCTCTCTTCATTTACTTTATTTCCTTCTTTTAAGTCTTCCATATTCAAGTTTCAAGTTTTATTCAACCTTATTCTTCATGCAGTCTAATTCAAAACCCTCACAACAAACTACCACCGCTTCCATCTACAACCGCCACCATCACTGCCATCATCATCTAGAGGCACCACCACCGGCGGCTGTGTGATAACCCAAAAAGTTCTGACTAAATTTTAACCTAACTTCGACTAATTCCGACGATTCACGAACCATTATTTGTAAATAATTATGTATAATAATATTATTATTACTTTCATTATTAATATTGATATCAATATTATTAGTGTTATCTTTATTATTATTGTTATTAAATATTATCATTTATATAATTACTAATATCATTACTAACATTATTAGTAATACCATTATTAATAAAATTATTAAAACTATTATAATGGGTGTTATCATTATAATACACCTTATTAATTTTTATCATTAATATTATCATTAAATCTATTATTGCTATTACTAAAAATTATCATATTATTTAGAATTATTATTATCATTATTCTTATTAATATTAATATTATTTTGATACTATTATTATTAATTATAACTAAACTTATCATTTCTATTAAAGTAATCATTGTATTATTATTAATATTGTCATATTAATATTATTATCATTATTTTCAAAAATTATTATCATTATCTTTATCTATTATTATTATTATTATTATTATTATTATTATTATTATTATTATTATTATTATTATTAATATAATAATTATTATTATTAGTATTTTTATTACTGTTAATAATATTAAAAGTATTATTATTATTATTAATAGTATTATTATTATTAATATATTTATATTTATTATTTATTAATCAAAATTAAAAATATTAATAAAATTCAAAAACATTGTACATCTCAGATATATATAAATAAAATCTACTTTTTATTTTTTTTATATTTTTTTTCTCCATGATCCAGCTTTATATATTTTTTATTTTTATTTTTCATACATGCTTCCATGTTTATTTAATCTGTTTTATATATTTTATATCCTACTGGCTTCAAATTTGTTTTGATCGACCCATTAATCATTATAAAACCATCAAGCAGATCAGTGTGTTCAATATCCACTACCATATTCAATTATACTGCAATTAAAAATTAAATCAAGAAAAATAAACCAAAAACCGTCCCCTGTACGTGTATCTTTTTCTTCATAAACTCGAATTCAGATCCATTTCAAAATCCTTAAATGTAGTGTTGTTAGGAATTCTCTTGTCAAACTATCTGTGAAATTACAACTTCTAATTCCTCAAATTGATTTCGAATTTGGAAGTCAAAGTTTAAAAAGTAAAAAGTCAACTGTCGTGTTCTTGAAGAAATTCGAAGTCAGGTTTATGTTTCTGGTTAAATTAATGGATTCTGAGTGTTAGGAAGGTCATTTATAACATTTTTCATGAAGTTACTTCGGTCTAAAAATAATTGGAAAATGACTTTTGATTTGGAGTCATCACGTTTTTTTTTACAGCAATATTTATTTATTTATTTTTCCAGCTCGGTCTGTTTTAAATGTTTTGTTAATTAAAAACCACAATATCAGGTTGTTATGTTTCAATTTCAAGTCCTAATTCAAAATTACAAACTCGTTATTATGGTTCTCTGGTCGATCGACTAGTTTTAAATGAAGAAGAAGAAGAAGAGAGAAATAGAAAATAAGGTTAAATATATATAGTTTCTATTTTAAATCAGAAAGACAGGATAGAAGGAATGGTTTGGGCGTTAGGAGGGAGCGAGAGGTCTCGGGTTCGAGCCCGGTCGTAGGCATTTCTTTTTGGGAAAACATTTAAACGTAGCTTTTTCTTTTATTATTATTATTATTATTATTATTACTATCATTTATCATCATCATCATTATTATTATTATTATTATTATTATTATTATTATTATTATTATTATTATTATTATTATTATTATTATTATTATTATTATTATTATCATTATTATTATTATTATTATTATTATTATTATTATTATTATTATTATTGTTGTTGTTGTTGTTGTTATTATTATTATTATTATTATTATTATTATTATTATTATTATTATTACTAATATAAGAATTAAGGATCATTTATTATTATTGTTATTATTAAGTTAATTATTATTATTACAAACATTAGTAATATGATTATTAGTATAATTAATATTTTCATCATTATTATCATTACTAAGTATTATCATTTAGTACTATTATTATTATTACTAATATTAATATAAGTATTATTATTAACAATTTAATACTAGAATTATCATTTAACATTAACATTAGTATTATTAGAATTTCTAATAAAACCATCATTTTTATTAACATTACCATTATTATTAAACATATTATTTTTATGAAAAATACCATTTTATCTTATCATTATATTCAAAATTATCATCTTTATTGAAATTATTATTATTATCATTATTATTATTACTAATATGATTATCTTTATTAGTATTATTATTATTAAAAAGTATTATCATTATTATCATTCTTATTACTAATATAGTTATTATTATTATTAGTATCATTTTATATTTATAAGTATTATTATTAATGTTATCATTATTATTATTACTATTATGACTATCTTTAATAGTATTATTATTATTATTAAAAAGTATTATCATTATTATCATTTTTACAAAAATTATCATTTTTGCTATCATTAAAACTATATTATTATTATTATTATCATTATTATTTTTACTACTAATATTATTATTACTATTATTATTAATATTATTATTACAAAATAATACAACTCTTTATTCATTATCATTATTAATATTATTTTATCAAATAAATACTTATATATATATATATATATATATATATATATATATATATATATATATATATATATATATATATAACAATCGAAATAATATATATAAACTTGTTCGATTACGAGTATATGTGTTAATATATATACTTGATATAGGTTCGTGAATCCGAGGTCAACTCTACATTTGTTCAGTGCCGTCATATGCATATTTACTACAAACTATCGTATCGTATCGTGAGTTTTCATTTGCTCCCTTTTTAATTGCTTTGCAAATTTACATTTTTGGGCTGAGAATACATGCGTTGTTTTATAACTGTTTTTATGAAATGAATACAAATACTAAAACTGATTTTTGCGTGAGTTTTCATTTGCTCCTTTTTTATCTATATTTTTGGGCTGAGAATACATGCACTATTTTTATAACTGTTTTACATGTTAGACACAAGTACTCAAACTTTTATGCTATATACGTGCTTTGTCATGCTAAATTCCTGCCGTATTATCATTAATTGCTGAGGTATAAGATGCAAACTTAGTTATTATGAATAGCGCTACTGAGAGTAACGTCTTTGTCCATTTGACCGTTGGTCTTTAGATACATAATAATGATTCAAACTGACACTGACTGTTCAAGGTGTTTCGGGGTAAAATTCTATTTAATCGCGATATTACAAACAGCAACTCTTTCGATTGATATATTTGGTATTAATCAACTTTAAACTTGAAATGTCCCGTTCTTATTGATTAAAAACGTTCCATATTAATTGATTTCGTTGCGAGGTTTTGACCTCTATATGAGACGTTTTTCAAAGACTGCATTCATTTTTAAAACAAACCATAACCTTTATTTCATAGATAAAGGTTTTAAAAAGCTTTACGTAGATTATCAAATAATGATAATCTAAAATATCCTGTTTACACACGACCATTACATAATGGTTTACAATACAAATATGTTACAACAAAATAAGTTTCTTGAATGCAGTTTTTACACAATATCATACAAGCATGGACTCCAAATCTCGTCCTTATTTAAGTATGCGACAGCGGAAGCTCTTAATAATCACCTGAGAATAAACATGCTTAAAACGTCAACAAAAATGTTGGTGAGTTATAGGTTTAACCTATATATATCAAATCATAATAATAGATCACAAGATTTCATATTTCAATACACATCCCATACATAGAGATAAAAATCATTCATATGGTGAACACCTGGTAACCGACATTAACAAGATGCATATATAAGAATATCCCCATCATTCCGGGACACCCTTCGGATATGATATAAATTTCGAAGTACTAAAGCATCCGGTACTTTGGATGGGGTTTGTTAGGCCCAATAGATCTATCTTTAGGATTCGCGTCAATTAGGGTGTCTGTTCCCTAATTCTTAGATTACCAGACTTAATAAAAAGGGGCATATTCGATTTCGATAATTCAACCATAGAATGTAGTTTCACGTACTTGTGTCTATTTTGTAAATCATTTATAAAACCTGCATGTATTCTCATCCCAAAAATATTAGATTTTAAAAGTGGGACTATAACTCACTTTCACAGATTTTTACTTCGTCGGGAAGTAAGACTTGGCCACTGGTTGATTCACGAACCTATAACAATATATACATATATATCAAAGTATGTTCAAAATATATTTACAACACTTTTAATATATTTTGATGTTTTAAGTTTATTAAGTCAGCTGTCCTCGTTAGTAACCTACAACTAGTTGTCCACAGTTAGATGTACAGAAATAAATCGATAAATATTATCTTGAATCAATCCACGACCCAGTGTATACGTATCTCAGTATTGATCACAACTCAAACTATATATATTTTGGAATCAACCTCAACCCTGTATAGCTAACTCCAACATTCACATATAGAGTGTCTATGGTTGTTCCGAAATATATATAGATGTGTCGACATGATAGGTCGAAACATTGTATACGTGTCTATGGTATCTCAAGATTACATAATATACAATACAAGTTGATTAAGTTATGGTAGGAATAGATTTGTTAACAATTTTCACGTAGCTAAAATGAGAAAAATTATCCAATCTTGTTTTACCCATAACTTCTTCATTTTAAATCCGTTTTGAGTGAATCAAATTGCTATGGTTTCATATTGAACTCTATTTTATGAACCTAAACAGAAAAAGTATAGGTTTATAGTCGGAAAAATAAGTTACAAGTCGTTTTTGTAAAGGTAGTCATTTCAGTCGAAAGAACGACCTCTAGATGACCATTTTAGAAAACATACTTCCACTTTGAGTTTAACCATAATTTTTGGATATAGTTTCATGTTCATAATAAAAATCATTTTCTCAGAATAACAACTTTTAAATCAAATTTTATCATAGTTTTTAATTAACTAACCCAAAACAGCCCGCGGTGTTACTACGACGGCGTAAATCTGGTTTTACGGTGTTTTTCGTGTTTCCAGGTTTTAAATCATTAAGTTAGCATATCATATAGATATAGAACATGTGTTTAGTTGATTTTAAAAGTCAAGTTAGAAGGATTAACTTTTATTTGCGAACAAGTTTAGAATTAACTAAACTATGTTCTAGTGATTACAAGTTTAAACCTTCGAATAAGATAGCTTTATATGTATGAATCGAATGATGTTATGAACATCATTACTACCTTAAGTTCCTTGGATAAACCTACTGGAAAAGAGAAAAGTGGATCTAGCTTCAATGGATCCTTGGATGGCTCGAAGTTCTTGAAGCAGAATCATGACACGAAAACAAGTTCAAGTAAGATCATCACTTGAAATAAGATTGTTATAGTTATAGAAATTGAACCAAAGTTTGAATATGATTATTACCTTGTATTAGAATGATAACCTACTGTAAGAAACAAAGATTTCTTGAGGTTGGATGATCACCTTACAAGATTGGAAGTGAGCTAGCAAACTTGAAAGTATTCTTGATTTTATGAAACTAGAACTTTTGGAATTTATGAAGAACACTTAGAACTTGAAGATAGAACTTGAGATAGATCAATTAGATAAAGAAAATTGAAGAATGAAAGTGTTTTTAGGTGTTTTTGGTCGTTGGTGTATGGATTAGATATAAAGGATATGTAATTTTGTTTTCATGTAAATAAGTCATGAATGATTACTCATATTTTTGTAATTTTATGAGATATTTCATGCTAGTTGCCAAATGATGGTTCCCACATGTGTTAGGTGACTCACATGGGCTGCTAAGAGCTGATCATTGGAGTGTATATACCAATAGTACATACATCTAAAAGCTGTGTATTGTACGAGTACGAATACGGGTGCATACGAGTAGAATTATTGATGAAACTGAACGAGGATGTAATTGTAAGCATTTTTGTTAAGTAGAAGTATTTTGATAAGTGTATTGAAGTCTTTCAAAAGTGTATAAATACATATTTAAACACTACATGTATATACATTTTAACTGAGTCGTTAAGTCATCGTTAGTCGTTACATGTAAGTGTTGTTTTGAAACCTTTAGGTTAATGATCTTGTTAAATGTTGTTAACCCAATGTTTATAATATCAAATGAGATTTTAAATTATTATATTATCATGATATTATCATGTATGAATATCTCTTAATATGATATATATACATTAAATGTCTTTACAACGATAATCGTTACATATATGTCTCGTTTAAAAATCATTAAGTTAGTAGTCTTGTTTTTACATATGTAGTTCATTGTTAATATACTTAATGATATGTTTACTTATCATAGTATCATGTTAACTATATATATATATATATATATATATATATATATATATATATATATATATATATATATATATATATATATATATCCATATATATGTCATCATATAGTTTTTACAAGTTTTAACGTTCGTGAATCACCGGTCAACTTGGGTGGTCAATTGTCTATATGAAACATATTTCAATTAATCAAGTCTTAACAAGTTTGATTGCTTAACGTGTTGGAAACATTTAATCATGTAAATATCAATCTCAATTAATATATATAAACATGGAAAAGTTCGGGTCACTAAAGTACCTACCCGTTAAATAAATTTCGTCCCGAAATTTTAAGCTGTTGAAGGTGTTGACGAATCTTCTGGAAATAGATGCGGGTATTTCTTCTTCATCTGATCTTCACGCTCCTAGGTGAACTCGGGTCCTATACGATCATTCCATCGAACCTTAACAATTGGTATCTTGTTTTGCTTAAGTCTTTTAACCTCACGATCCATTATTTCGACGGGTTCTTCGATGAATTGAAGTTTTTCGTTGATTTGGATTTCATCTAATGGAATAGTGAGATCTTCTTTAGCAAAACATTTCTTCAAATTCGAGACGTGGAAAGTGTTATGTACAGCCGCGAGTTGTTGAGGTAACTCAAGTCGGTAAGCTACTGGTCCGACACGATCAATAATCTTGAATGGTCCAATATACCTTGGATTTAATTTCCCTCGTTTACCAAATCGAACAACACCTTTCCAAGGTGCAACTTTAAGCATGACCATCTCTCCAATTTCAAATTCTATATCTTTTCTTTTAATGTCAGTGTAGCTCTTTTGTCGACTTTGGGCGGTTTTCAACCGTTGTTGAATTTGGATGATCTTCTCGGTAGTTTCTTGTATAATCTCCGGACCCGTAATCTGTCTATCCCCCACTTCACTCCAACAAATCAGAGACCTGCACTTTCTACCATAAAGTGCTTGAAACGGCGCCATCTCAATGCTTGAATGGTAGCTGTTGTTGTAGGAAAATTCTGCTAAAGGTAGATGTCGATCCCAACTGTTTCCGAAATCAATAACACATGCTCGTAGCATGTCTTCAAGTGTTTGTATCGTCCTTTCGCTCTGCCCATCAGTTTGTGGATGATAGGTAGTACTCATGTCTAGACGAGTTCCTAATGCTTGCTGTAATGTCTGCCAGAATCTTAAAATAAATCTGCCATCCCTATCAGAGATAATAGAGATTGGTATTCCATGTCTGGAGACGACTTCCTTCAAATACAGTCGTGCTAACTTCTCCATCTTGTCATCTTCTCTTATTGGCAGGAAGTGTGCTGATTTGGTGAGACGATCAACTATTACCCAAATAGTATCAAAACCACTTGCAGTCCTTGGCAATTTAGTGATGAAATCCATGGTAATGTTTTCCCATTTCCATTCTGGGATTTCGGGTTGTTGAAGTAGACCTGATGGTTTCTGATGCTCAGCTTTGACCTTAGAACACGTCAAACATTCTCCTACGTATTTAGCAACATCGGCTTTCATACCCGGCCACCAAAAATGTTTCTTGAGATCCTTGTACATCTTCCCCGTTCCAGGATGTATTGAGTATCTGGTTTTATGAGCTTCTCTAAGTACCATTTCTCTCATATCTCCAAATTTTGGTACCCAAATCCTTTCAGCCCTATACCGGGTTCCGTCTTCCTGAATATTAAGATGCTTCTCCGATCCTTTGGGTATTTCATCCTTTAAATTTCCCTTTTTTAAAACTCCTTGTTGCGCCTCCTTTATTTGAGTAGTAAGGTTATTATGAATCATTATATTCATAGATTTTACTCGAATGGGTTCTCTGTCCTTCCTGCACAAGGCATCGGCTACCACATTTGCCTTCCCCGGGTGGTAACGAATCTCAAAGTCGTAATCATTCAATAATTCAATCCACCTACGCTGCCTAATATTCAGTTGTTTCTGATTAAATATGTGTTGAAGACTTTTGTGGTCGGTATATATAATACTTTTGACCCCATATAAGTAGTGCCTCCAAGTCTTTAATGCAAAAACAACCGCGCCTAATTCCAAATCATGCGTCGTATAATTTTGCTCGTGAATCTTCAATTGTCTAGACGCATAAGCAATCACCTTCGTTCATTGCATTAATACACAACCGAGACCTTGCTTTGATGCGTCACAATAAATCACAAAATCATCATTCCCTTCAGGCAATGACAATATAGGTGCCGTAGTTAGCTTTTTCTTCAATAACTGAAACGCTTTCTCTTGTTCATCATTCCATTCAAATTTCTTCCCTTTATGCGTTAATGCAGTCAAGGGTTTTGCTATTCTGGAAAAGTCTTGGATGAACCTTCTGTAGTAACCAGCTAGTCCTAAAAACTGGCGTATGTGTTTTGGAGTTTTCGGGGTTTCCCACTTTTCAACAGTTTCTATCTTTGCCGGATCCACCTTAATACCTTCTTTGCTCACTATGTGACCGAGGAATTGAACTTCTTCCAACCAAAATGCACACTTTGAAAACTTAGCGTACAATTCTTCCTTCCTCAATACTTCTAACACCTTTCTCAATTGTTCACCGTGTTCTTGGTCATTCTTTGAGTAAATAAGTATGTCATCAATGAAAACAATGACAAACTTGTCAAGGTATGGTCCACACACTCGGTTCATAAGGTCCATGAACACAGCTGGTGCATTAGTTAAACCAAACGGCATGACCATAAACTCGTAATGACCGTAACGTGTTCTGAAAGCAGTCTTTGGAATATCATCTTCTTTCACCCGCATTTGATGATACCCGGAACGTAAGTCAATCTTTGAATAAACAGACGAGCCTTGTAGTTGATCAAATAAGTCGTCGATTCTCGGTAGTGGGTAGCGGTTCTTGATGGTAAGTTTGTTCAACTCTCGATAGTCGATACACAACCTGAATGTACCATCTTTCTTCTTGACAAACAAAATAGGAGCTCCCCACGGTGATGTGCATGGTCGAATGAAACCACGCTCTAAAAGTTCTTGTAATTGGCTTTGCAGTTCTTTCATCTCGCTGGGCGCGAGTCTGTAAGAAGCACGAGCTATTGGTGCAGCTCCTGGTACAAGATCTATTTGAAATTCAACGGATCGATGTGGGGGTAATCCCGGTAATTCTTTCGGAAATACATCGGGAAATTCTTTTGCAATGGGAACATCATTGATGCTCTTTTCTTCAGTTTGTACTTTCTCGACGTGTGCTAGAACAGCATAACAACCTTTTCTTATTAGTTTTTGTGCCTTCAAATTACTAATAAGATGTAGCTTCGTGTTGCCCTTTTCTCCGTACACCATTAAGGGTTTTCCTTTTTCTCGTATAATGCGAATTGCATTTTTGTAACAAACGATCTCTGCTTTCACTTCTTTCAACCAGTCCATACCGATTATCACATCAAAACTCCCTAACTCTACTGCTATCAAATTGATATTGCTCTAAACATACATATTATTCGACGCAATATCACTTATATTTCATAGGTTTTTATCATCTACAAAGACATTCAATGCGCATTTCACGAGAAAAACGACAAAAGTGGATAAGAGCTCGCTATTTGAAGATTTGACGATAAAACAATAGTTTTAACCAGATTTATATCAAGAAACGTTTATCCGAATGAAAGTACAAGATAGATGAAGAAAAGAGTTCAAATGTAAAGTGCCAAGTCAGTACACGTCAATACGAGGTCATCAGAGAACAAACGAAAAAGAAAAATAAAGAAAACTGCTTTTACTCTTACACGAATAGTGTAGGTCTACACGAATAGTGTAGAATATTTGTTCTTACACGAATAGTGTAGCCATACACGAATCGTGTAATGTTAGGCCGAATTTAATCATTCATCAGATAAGGGGCGGCTACTTTTGGAGTTTTAAAACCTTTCTTTTGGCTAGTGCTTCAGCAAATGGATCTTTTTGACTCACCTACTACTTCTAATACATGTTAAATAGAGAGTACGTTCAGAGTACAGAAGACACATATATTACAACACACACAGAGAATACACAAGTTTACATAATAATTACTATAGTTAAAATATATTGTCAATTTTTATTACGCTGTAAAAATAGTTTCAATTATTAAGGGAGTATTGTTCGTGATAAAGGGTGTTATTGTACGCGTGAAAGGGGTGTTATTATTGTAATTTTTCTACCGTTTGAAGTTAATGCAAGTGAAGATATTTTAGTAAGTTTATTCTGTTAAAATTAGCGTTGTTATTATGTTTGCATATTTATATTTTTATGTCTACCTTAGTGTAATGGATAGCTAAATTTCCCTAGTGTTTGCTTAAATGTAGAGCCCCTAGTGAAATGGATTGTTACCATCTGTAAAAGTTAAAATGTAACTTTAATATTTTTAATATTGAGCTTAGTTAAAAGAACCATTTTTATGTAATTAGGTATTTAACTCTTCCCACTTAATTTATTAAATTTAAATAACGAAAGTTATATTTATTTACATAAATTAAGCTTCAACATTAAAAATGATCTAGACGAATTTATGGATAAGTTATTGACACCAATTTAGAAATAAACTTCGGTGGTTTGGGTGATATCAATAAATTATATGAAGGTGAAATTATAAAAAGGGAAACCGTTATAATTTGGGTATTGGCGAAGGTCAAAACTAGGCTAGGTCTCAATTTAAATACTTAGGGAATAGTAGCTTTCTAAAAAGAATCCAATGAAAATTAGATTTTATTTAGTTAAGTTGTAACTTTATATTTATTCGAGAGAAAAATGTAAAGTTTGATACTAGAACATTTTAAATAGGGCGTAAAACTTAAAACAATCCATGGACCTAGGGGTGACACAATTAAGTAAACACTCCCAATTATCTTATTTATATTTGTTATAAAAGTATTATTAAAATTATTTACGAATTATCTTTTTAAAATATATAAAAAATACATAAAAACAATTATTTTTCGTAACAGTAATCTGTCACATCTTTTTACTCATACACGAATCGTGTATAGTCACACGAATCGTGTAAGGCTCTGACGCGGCTACAGTACAGCTAGGGTTAAATTTAGGGTTTTAATTATTTAATTATATATATTTAGGTTATTAGTTATTTTAATTAAGTTAATTAGTTTTACTTATTATAAAATACCTTAATAAATGTTTTAATCTTAAAATTAGTATTAATTATTATAAGTTTATAAATTGTAACTAGTTTATAATTAGTAAATTAATTAAATTCCTTTTAATTTGTATTAGTTTTACTAAAAATGCATTTTAGTTAATTTAAATAAGTTTCTATTATAATTGCTCAAAACAAAATTCTAAATATATAGTTTCATTAAAAATTACTATTTTACTAATTACCATTTAGTAACATAATTAATGCATCATAATTAGTTTATTTTCATTTAGTTCCTTTTTAAGTTAATTTTTGTAATCTTGTAATTTTATTTAGTAAATTAGTTTTAGTTATTTTCTTTTACTGTTATTTTACAATTGCCTAATCCAAAACTCCCTTTAATTAAGTTTGACATCAAAGACTATTAAAAACCATTAAACACTCCATCTCCCTGTGGAACGAATCGGATTTACCAACAAACTAAACTACACGGATAGGACTAGTTGCCTATATATATGTGTGAAATCAACTTAAAATCTATAAAATACCACATATACAATAAATCAATTCGTGTAACAAAACAACTCAAATCCGTTCATAAATAAAGGTCTCGATCGCACACATCAACTTTTTGGCGCCGCTGCCGGGGAAGTTGGCAGTTAAATAAATAGATAATTTTTCTGATTCGTAGTAATAGTTGGATTTGTACGTGGACCGGGTTGTTGGATCACCAATTTTATTGGTCTTTGAAGGATCCTGCCCCTCTGCTGCATCTTTTGGCTATTCGAAACGTGGGCAAAAATCAGAAGGATAATCTGTTTGTTTAAAGGTTTTTATCATTGTTTTTATGTTATTCGATCCTCTCGAGGAAATTCATTTCCAAGAAAGTTCAAAGTTTTTGAATAAATCCTTTAATTCTTTGTACAATTTCCCAAATTGTATGATCCGTTCAATCCTAAACTCGTTAAACTTAATCCGGAACCTCAAAGAATTAATAAAGGACAAAAACAACAAAAAGAAATAGGAAGTACTAGTAATTTTAAAACACCAAAAAACACTAAAAAAAAAGAGAAACAAATAGGTAACCCTAGATAAACCTTTAGTGAAGTGATCTCATAATAGAAATTAATGTATGAACTTACGTTCCTCCAACGCTGAATTAACTCCTTCACATCCTGAACCCGAAAGGAAATTCCACGAACGCTTAAGAACTCAAGAAGTAGAATCTCTTGCTAAAAATTTAGAGTCACTTTTCTTAGAATCCGACTCTGAACCAATAATTCAACCAATCATAGAGCCGATTATTAAAGAAGAAGAAGAAATGGCTGATACAAATCAAACGATGGAAGCATTAATGAAGGCCACAAGAAAAGGTCAAGGCCACGCAATCATCCAACCCACGATGAGTGATGGCTTTGAAATAAAAGGTCAATTTTTACACATGGTAACTAATACATGTCAATTCGGTGGAGCCTCAAATGAGGATGCTAACGAGCATCTTCGTAAGTTTGTAAGCATTTGCAAACTATTCAAAATTAAGGATGTCACCGATGATGTCGCATGTTTAAAAATCTTTCCATGGTCATTAAAAGATGAAGCTAGAGATTGGCTAGACTCATTACCTGAAGGCTATATTGAAGACTGGAATGATATGATGGACAAATTTTTGTCAGAATTCTTTCCTGCTTCAAAAGCAGCAAAATTACAAAGTGACATAAATCACTTTAAACAAAAGCCTAATGAAACTCTTTATGAAGCTTGGACCCGATTCAATAAAATGCTTCGAATATGTCCTCAACACGGGTTGAATACATTCCAAAAGGTCCAAATATTCTATAAAGGAGTCAATGTGACAACTAGAAAAGATATAGATGTTGCAGCTGGAGGTTCGATCATGAAGAAAACACCTGAAGACGCTCACACAATCATTGCTGATTTAGCCTCCCATTCTCATAATTGGCATCAAGAAATAGAATTTTCTAGATCATCAAATGTTGCTAGTATTGAAAGCAATGATGAAATTGCTTCTTTAAAAGTTCAAATAGCAAATCAAGCAAGGCAAATCGAGAAAGTAACCAAGGAAATGCATGCTATCAGAGTAGGATGTGAACTGTGCCAAGGTCCCCATCTTACTAGAGATTGTGATCAAAGTACAATGGAAGAACAAGCAAATTTCTTAGGATACTTACGAAAAGGTGAAATGAACTTTAGTGATTTTCCAGCTATAGAAGCAAACAACCAAAAATATCCTCCTATAAACAGCTATCAAGTAGGAGGACCTTCAGGATCAAATAATAATAACTATCAAGGAGGAAATCCAGGTTACCAAAATAACCGGAATTTCCCAAATCAAAATCAAAGAATTCCGCCACCAGGTTATAATAACCGAAATCAACCTCAACGAAATTATCAAAATAATTTCCAACACACACAACCACTAGCATTCAATCAACCACAACCATTAGCAATTATGCAACCTCAACCTGAGAGGAAATCTGGTTTAGAAGATCTCTTAAGAGATTTTATGGTTAAGCACGAGCAAAATGCAGAGCTCCAAACTCAGCAAATCCGAAATCAACAAGCCACGATTCGAATTTTAGAAAGAGATGTTGGAAGGATCTCACAGTTACTAACAGAGAGACCACAAATAGCAAGTAACCTTCCGGTTATACTAAAGAAGAATGATACTCAAGCTCCAGCATATTCACAAGTGAATGCTATTTATAGTTTCTGTGAGGATGAAGCAAGTTTCAAAACACCGGAGCATAGTCCTATTTTTACTCTTGGGTGTGAAGATGATGATGAAGAGTGTGATGAGTTTATATTTTCCGATTTATCCAATATGACGGATTACACTCCTTATCAAGAGATGGATGGTACCCGAGCTGAAAGTGTGAAAAGTATAACATGTGAAGATGAAGAGATCCGAGTTGGTGACATAACTCCCGAGTATGGTGATTATTTGATGAGGTTGATGTCGGGAAATCATGCGGAAGTGCAGAAAATTGAAACCACCGAGCCTTCCGAATTTAGAGTTGATGATGATTTGAAGATGATCAAAGAAGAAGCGGAAGATACGGTGAAGCAAGCACCTAAAGTGGAAGACTATAAAGAACCCATTCCATACCCGCAAGCACTTGCATCCGAAAAACCAAAGGAGAATCATTGTAAGCCTTTAAATACGGATAATATTTGTGTAGATGTACCTTTGGTTGATGTTGTTGCAGGTATGCCAAACTATGGGAAATTCTTGAATGATTTGATGGCAAAAGAAGGAGTGTGTGAGCAGGCATCATCCGCGTTCCTTGAAGCAGAATGTGCTGCTATTGTGAAAAAGAATGAATTTCCACCTAAGTTAGGTGATCCCGGACCGTTCATAGTACCTTGTAAGCTTAATGAATCTGAAATTCTTAGATCATTAGCTGACTCAGGTGCAAGTATAAATCTCATGCCTTATTCCATTTACACGCATTTGAACTTAGGTGAACTTAAACCCACCAATTCAGGCATTAGATTCATTGATCAGTCGGTTAATAAACCTGTAGGGATTGTTGAAAACTTAGTAGTAAAAACAGGTGAACTTGAGTTTCTAGCTGACTTTGTAGTTGTAGACATGAAAGAAGATAAGTTTGTACCTATTATTTTAGGTAGACCATTCTTAGCAACTGCAAGTGCTTTAACAGATTGGAAAACAGGAAAACTAGTTTTGAAGGATAGAGGCAAGAGTGCAACCTATCAAACTGAGTTTAGTATGAACCCACCACCCACACCGATAGTTTCAGTGAATATTGTTGACAATGTCAAACCCATTAGTCAACAAGCTAAGTGTGGGGAGGGTGATGAGGAGAAACTAGATATTAAACCGCCCAATGATAGTGTTGTTGAGAAAACCATGAAGAAGTTATATGGTAGGATTAGAAATGCTATGTCGAAAAAAGATAAACATTTGAGAGAGAGATTGATTTCAAACCTATCAAAACTTGAGAAATATAAGTTGAAAAAACTGGTTGAAGAGTCAAGATTTTCGGACTCTTGGTTATTATCAAAAATTAGTGGTAAGAATGGTTGCAGTAATGGTTCTATTGGAGTAAAGAAGGGTGATGTTTATCACCCCGACGTTAGTTAAAATTAGGGTGGAGTCGCGTGAACGACTCGCTAATAAACTTCACAAATTGTAAATAGTCCCATTCGTGTGTCTCGTTTTTATTTTAAATTCCTTTTTATTTGTATTTCTCATATACTTGTTTTAAAATTTAAAAATGTTAATCTTTTTAACACAAAAATAGAGTGTTTTTATTTTATTTTAAATTTGTTTTCGAAAAATATTAAAACTTTAACTTTTAATGAATTGAAATTTTATAAATTGAATTTAAAAATTTATAAACGGATTAAGATCAGGTATAACAACCGAATTTCCGTTACAAATATAAATTTATAAAAGATATTTTAAATTTAATTGATTATAAGTTATATAAAAAAATTATAAAATGAGAAAAAGTAAAAAAAAAAAAAAAAAAACTTATTATGTTTTTATTTTTTATATATTAGCAAGAAAATATAGTGTGGGGTAAAAATGTGTTGAACGATTGAATTAAAACCCCATATTTTGTGTGTTTTTAACATGGTTTTGACAGGTACAGACGAAAATGCAATTAGACGAAACGAAACATCAAATTACATTGTGATACAAACATTGGATATGATCGTAGGTAAAACAATTTGAAAATCCAAATCGGTTAACAAAGGAAGTTCCAAATACTCTACATTTTTTGTCCTCTCAAATTTATACATTATTATCTGATTTTATGTAATGAGGGCATTACATAATCTTAAGTGTGGGGTGGGAATATATAAATTCTCGAGAACTAATAAGTTATTGGTTTTTATGAAAATTTGAAAATTTTTAAACAAATGTATCTAATCAATTTTTAAGGTAACTACGAGCAATTAAAGATCAGGTGTAAAAACCGAAATTGTTGTCTCCATACATTAAAAATACATAAGTTTATTTGTTTAAAACTTATATTGAAAACCATTTATAACAAGAATTTATAAATCCTTATATTGAGAACCATTTATCACATGTTTCTTTGAAGTTTATTGCAGATATCATTGCTACAGAATGTATAAACCTGAATATTCCATTATCACGAGTAATAGAGGATGAATCAAATCCATCCCGTAAGGAAGTAAAGTCTTCCGAATTGACACACTTGCTAACTTTTGTTAGAAGATGTAGTCTAGAACAGCTGTAGGTTGACGAAAAATCTTGAAAAGTCATCCCTAAAATCGGCTGGAAATCCACCTAACCTCAGCATCAAACAGGGTTTTTGGTGGTCAGACTTATCCTAACCATGAGATGGATCTGTCTCGTACAATGGGGGGGCACATTGCAAATTAGCTTTTAAGAATAATGAATCTAATCCCCAGATGGATGATCTCCGTAAAGATCAACTGCATCTATGTTTGACCGCGGTCAACATACATATGCCATAACAAATTGAGGTGTGCAAACTCATGGTTCACCGATGATATTTGGACACGATATAATTTTGTTCTAAAACTTATGCTATTTTATGAATTATATTTGTGTAAAACTATTTTTGGACATTTGGCTTCAAGTTCCATGATACTACAATCATGGGGGCGAATAGCTTGCTAATCGCCGACTGAGACTACGGTTTTCAGTTACCCTCAACCGGAATTTGAGGTTAAAACCGGAAAACGTGTCTAGTGTAAAAACTAGCATGACATTTTATAAAAATCATAAAACGTTTTCACAAGGTCCAATTTTCCCTAAGGATCCAAATTTTTAAACCCTAATCACGAGTTTCATGTTTGTTTCTGTTGTCAGAATTTCATTTCGTGTGGTGTGCGTGTGATCCAATAAATACTGTGTTGTGTAATATATTTCATATAGCGTGTGTTTCATTTCGTGTAGTGTGTGTTGTGTGATCTAAATGTTCGATAAGAAAGATATATAATGTTCTAACTCTGTTAAAAGATGTAATTGCTTGAGGACAAGCAACGTTCTAGTGTGGGGTATTTTGATATTGCTCTAAACATACATATTATTCGACGCAATATCACTTATATTTCATAGGTTTTTATCATCTACAAAGACATTCAATGCGCATTTCACGAGAAAAACGACAAAAGTGGATAAGAGCTCGCTATTTGAAGATTTGACGATAAAACAATAGTTTTAACCAGATTTATATCAAGAAACGTTTATCCGAATGAAAGTACAAGATAGATGAAGAAAAGAGTTCAAATGTAAAGTGCCAAGTCAGTACACGTCAATACGAGGTCATCAGAGAACAAACGAAAAAGAAAAATAAAGAAAACTGCTTTTACTCTTACACGAATAGTGTAGGTCTACACGAATAGTGTAGAATATTTGTTCTTACACGAATAGTGTAGGTCTACACGAATCGTGTAGAATATTTGTTCTTACACGAATAGTGTAGCCATACACGAATCGTGTAATGTTAGGCCGAATTTAATCATTCATCAGATAAGGGGCGGCTACTTTTGGAGTTTTAAAACCTTTCTTTTGGCTAGTGCTTCAGCAAATGGATCTTTTTGACTCACCTACTACTTCTAATACATGTTAAATAGAGAGTACGTTCAGAGTACAGAAGACACATATATTACAACACACACAGAGAATACACAAGTTTACATAATAATTACTATAGTTAAAATATATTGTCAATTTTTATTACGCTGTAAAAATAGTTTCAATTATTAAGGGAGTATTGTTCGTGATAAAGGGTGTTATTGTACGCGTGAAAGGGGTGTTATTATTGTAATTTTTCTACCGTTTGAAGTTAATGCAAGTGAAGATATTTTAGTAAGTTTATTCTGTTAAAATTAGCGTTGTTATTATGTTTGCATATTTATATTTTTATGTCTACCTTAGTGTAATGGATAGCTAAATTTCCCTAGTGTTTGCTTAAATGTAGAGCCCCTAGTGAAATGGATTGTTACCATCTGTAAAAGTTAAAATGTAACTTTAATATTTTTAATATTGAGCTTAGTTAAAAGAACCATTTTTATGTAATTAGGTATTTAACTCTTCCCACTTAATTTATTAAATTTAAATAACGAAAGTTATATTTATTTACATAAATTAAGCTTCAACATTAAAAATGATCTAGACGAATTTATGGATAAGTTATTGACACCAATTTAGAAATAAACTTCGGTGGTTTGGGTGATATCAATAAATTATATGAAGGTGAAATTATAAAAAGGGAAACCGTTATAATTTGGGTATTGGCGAAGGTCAAAACTAGGCTAGGTCTCAATTTAAATACTTAGGGAATAGTAGCTTTCTAAAAAGAATCCAATGAAAATTAGATTTTATTTAGTTAAGTTGTAACTTTATATTTATTCGAGAGAAAAATGTAAAGTTTGATACTAGAACATTTTAAATAGGGCGTAAAACTTAAAACAATCCATGGACCTAGGGGTGACACAATTAAGTAAACACTCCCAATTATCTTATTTATATTTGTTATAAAAGTATTATTAAAATTATTTACGAATTATCTTTTTAAAATATATAAAAAATACATAAAAACAATTATTTTTCGTAACAGTAATCTGTCACATCTTTTTACTCATACACGAATCGTGTATAGTCACACGAATCGTGTAAGGCTCTGACGCGGCTACAGTACAGCTAGGGTTAAATTTAGGGTTTTAATTATTTAATTATATATATTTAGGTTATTAGTTATTTTAATTAAGTTAATTAGTTTTACTTATTATAAAATACCTTAATAAATGTTTTAATCTTAAAATTAGTATTAATTATTATAAGTTTATAAATTGTAACTAGTTTATAATTAGTAAATTAATTAAATTCCTTTTAATTTGTATTAGTTTTACTAAAAATGCATTTTAGTTAATTTAAATAAGTTTCTATTATAATTGCTCAAAACAAAATTCTAAATATATAGTTTCATTAAAAATTACTATTTTACTAATTACCATTTAGTAACATAATTAATGCATCATAATTAGTTTATTTTCATTTAGTTCCTTTTTAAGTTAATTTTTGTAATCTTGTAATTTTATTTAGTAAATTAGTTTTAGTTATTTTCTTTTACTGTTATTTTACAATTGCCTAATCCAAAACTCCCTTTAATTAAGTTTGACATCAAAGACTATTAAAAACCATTAAACACTCCATCTCCCTGTGGAACGAATCGGATTTACCAACAAACTAAACTACACGGATAGGACTAGTTGCCTATATATATGTGTGAAATCAACTTAAAATCTATAAAATACCACATATACAATAAATCAATTCGTGTAACAAAACAACTCAAATCCGTTCATAAATAAAGGTCTCGATCGCACACATCACAAATCAATCTTAAATGTTTCGCTAACCAGTTTAATTTCTCGATTCCGACATATATTATCTGCTGAAATTAATTTACCATTTGCTAATTCGAGTAAAAATTTACTATCCAAAGGCGTCAATGGACAACTTAATTTAGCACAAAAATCTCTACTCATATAGCTTCTATCCGCACCCGATTCAAATAAAACGTAAGCAGATTTATTGTCAATAAGAAACGTACCCGTAACAAGCTCCGGGTCTTCCTGTGCCTCTGCCGCATTAATATTGAAAACTCTTCCGCGGCCTTGTCCATTCGTGTTCTCCTGGTTCGGGAAATTTCTAATAATGTGGCCCGGTTTTCCACATTTATAACAAACTACATTGGCATAACTTGCTCCGACACTACTTGCTCCGCCATTACTCGTTCCGACACCATTTGTTCCTTTCGTTCT
Organism: Rutidosis leptorrhynchoides; assembly: GCF_046630445.1. Taxonomy (NCBI): domain Eukaryota; kingdom Viridiplantae; phylum Streptophyta; class Magnoliopsida; order Asterales; family Asteraceae; genus Rutidosis; species Rutidosis leptorrhynchoides. The sequence continues at coordinate 665,065,316 of NC_092333.1, forward strand.
ATTAACCCCTGGTCCGTAGACCTCACACTTCGCCGCGCTATGACCATTTCTTTTACACTTGTTGCAAAATTTGGTGCAGAACCCCGAGTGATACTTTTCACACCTTTGGCATAGCTGCTTCTGATTGTTGTTGTTGTTGTTGTTGCGGTTATTATTGTTGTTGGGATGATTGTTGTTGTTGTTGTTGTTGTTGTTGTTATTGTTGGGCCGTTTGTTGTAGTTGCGATTGATGTTGCGATTGTTGGGATAATTGTTGCGATTATTGTTGTAATTGCTGTTGTTGTTGTATTGGTGATTCTTATCACCGTTTTCCTCCCACTTTCTTTTGACTTGCTTCACATTGGCCTCTTCAGCAGTCTGTTCTTTAATTCTTTCTTCAATCAGGTTCACTAGTTTGTGAGCCATTCTACATGCCTGTTGTATGGAGGCGGGCTCGTGTGAACTTATATCTTCTTGGATTCTTTCCGGTAATCCTTTCACAAACGCGTCGATCTTCTCTTCCTCATCTTCGAACGCTCCCGGACACAATAGGCACAATTCTGTGAATCGTCTTTCGTACGTGGTAATATCAAATCCTTGGGTTCGTAACCCTCTAAGTTCCGTCTTGAGCTTATTGACCTCGGTTCTGGGACGGTACTTCTCGTTCATCAAGTGCTTGAATGCTGACCACGGTAGTGCGTACGCATCGTATTGTCCCACTTGCTCTAGATAGGTATTCCACCATGTTAACGCAGAACCTGTGAAGGTATGCGTAGCGTACTTCACTTTGTCCTCTTCAGTACACTTACTTATGGCAAACACCGATTCGACCTTCTCGGTCCACCGTTTCAATCCGATCGGTCCTTCGGTTCCATCAAATTCCAAAGGTTTGCAGGCAGTGAATTCTTTGTAGGTGCATCCTACACGATTTCCTGTACTGCTAGATCCAAGGTTATTGTTGGTATGTAGCGCAGCCTATACTGCGGCTATATTTGAAGCTAGAAAAGTACGGAATTCCTCTTCATTCATATTCACGGTGTGTCGAGTAGTCGGTGCCATTTTCTTCAAAATAGTCAAATGGAACAAGTTAATCATACAGAATATTAAGAGTAGTTAATAGTATTTCGTAGCATAATATGAACTCATTTATAAAAGCTTTTTCTTCATATTAGCGTTTTATAAGTTTAAATTCGGGTAGTACCTACCCGTTAAGTTCATACTTAGTAGCTAATATACAATTCAACTACTACAATTCTATATGAAAAACTGATTATAATAATATTTCGCGTTCAAACTTTTATACAATATTTTACAAACTTACAATACCGCTTATTTTACATAAAGCATGAAATATAGCACACAATAAATTTGATACAAGATGGTTGTGAAGATAATTCTAGCTAGTACACAAGTCGTTCAGCAAAGGCAATAAAGACACGTAATTCATACGTCCAGAAACAAGTCATGCATTCTGGTTTTACTAGGACTACTTCCCATCCTTGGTCTTGTGGAACATAACCGTTATGGCCGTTGATAAGACAGCGTGTTGTAACGTCGTCAAAGGGACGAGGGTTACGTAATGTCCAGCAGTCCCGTAATAATATAAAAACCTCATTTCTTACCCCAATTACCGACTCCGTCACTTGTGGAAACGTTTTGTTTAATAGTTGTAGCCCGATGTTCTTGTTCTCACTTTGGTGAGAAGCGAACATTACTAATCTGTAAGCATAACATGCTTCTTTATGTTGCATGTTAGCCGCTTTTTCTAAATCACGAAGTCCAATATTCGGATATATTGAGTCAAAATAATTTCTTAACCCGTTGCGTAAAATAGCATTTGGGTTCCCCGCAATATATGCGTCAAAGTAAACACATCGTAACTTATGGGTTTCCCAATGTGATATCCCCCATCTTTCAAACAAAAGTCTCTTATAAACCAAGACATTCTTGGAACGTTCTTCGAATGTCTTACAAACTGATCTCGCCTTAAATAGTTGTGCCGAGGAATTCTGGCCGACTCTAGACAAGATTTCATCAATCATGTCTCCGGGTAGGTCTCTTAAAATATTGGGTTGTCTATCCATTTTGTGTTTTTAAACTGTGTAATAGACAAGAGTTAGATTCATAAAAAAAATACTTATTAATACAAGCAATTTTTACATATATCATAAAGCATAAGAACACTATATTACATATATTACACCACACGAATACAACTATCTTATTCCGACTCGCTAGTTTCTTCTTCTTCGGTTTTGGTTCGTTTTGCCAAGTTTCTAGGGATATATGATGTTCCCCTAATACTAACTGTCGTTTTCCACAACGGTTTAGAAAAACCTGGTGGTTTAGAGGTTCCCGGGTCATTGTTACAACTTAAGGACTTCGGGGGTTGACGATACATATAAAGTTCATCGGGGTTGGAATTAGATTTCTCTATTTTTATGCCCTTTCCCTTATTATTTTCTTTTGCCTTTTTAAATTCAGTTGGGGTAATTTCTATAACATCATCGGAATTCTCGTCGGAATCCGATTCATCGGAGAATTGGTAATCCTCCCAATATTTTGCTTCCTTGGCGGAAACACCATTGACCATAATTAACCTTGGTCGGTTGCTTGAGGATTTTCTTTTATTTAACCGTTTTATTATTTCCCCCGCCGGTTCTATTTCTTCATCCGGTTCCGATTCTTCTTCCGGTTCCGATTCTTCTTCCGGTTCCGACTCTTCTTCCGGTTCCTCTTCGGGAACTTGTGAATCAGTCCACGAATCATTCCAATTTACATTTGACTCTTCATTATTATTAGGTGAGTCAATGGGACTTGTTCTAGAGGTAGACATCTATCACATAATATCAAACGCGTTAAGAGATTAATATATCACATAATATTCACATGTTAAAAATATATAGTTTCCAACAAAATTTGTTAAGCAATCATTTTTGAAGTAAACACGGTCGAAGTCCAGACTCACTAATGCATACTAACAAACTCGATAAGACACACTAATGCAAAATTCTGGTTCTCTAAGACCGACGCTCGGATACCAACTGAAATGTCCCGTTCTTATTGATTAAAAACGTTCCATATTAATTGATTTCGTTGCGAGGTTTTGACCTCTATATGAGACATTTTTCAAAGACTACATTCATTTTTAAAACAAACCATAACCTTTATTTCATAGATAAAGGTTTTAAAAAGCTTTACGTAGATTATCAAATAATGATAATCTAAAATATCCTGTTTACACACGACCATTACATAATGGTTTACAATACAAATATGTTACAACAAAATAAGTTTCTTGAATGCAGTTTTTACACAATATCATGTAAGCATGGACTCCAAATCTCGTCCTTATTTAAGTATGCGACAGCGGAAGCTCTATATAATCACCTGAGAATAAACATGCTTAAAACGTCAACAAAAATGTTGGTGAGTTATAGGTTTAACCTATATATATCAAATCATAATAATAGACCACAAGATTTCATATTTCAATACACATCCCATACATAGAGATAAAAATCATTCATATGGTGAACACCTGGTAACCGACATTAACAAGATGCATATATAAGAATATCCCCATCATTCCGGGACACCCTTCGGATATGATATAAATTTCGAAGTACTAAAGCATCCGGTACTTTGGATGGGGTTTGTTAGGCCCAATAGATCTATCTTTAGGATTCGCGTCAATTAGGGTGTCTGTTCCCTAATTCTTAGATTACCAGACTTACTAAAAAGGGGCATATTCGATTTCGATAATTCAACCATAGAATGTAGTTTCACGTACTTGTGTCTATTTTGTAAATCATTTATAAAACCTGCATGTATTCTCATCCCAAAAATATTAGATTTTAAAAGTGGGACTATAACTCACTTTCACAGATTTTTACTTCGTCGGGAAGTAAGACTTGGCCACTGGTTGATTCACGAACCTATAACAATATATACATATATATCAAAGTATGTTCAAAATATATTTACAACACTTTTAATATATTTTGATGTTTTAAGTTTATTAAGTCAGCTGTCCTCGTTAGTAACCTACAACTAGTTGTCCACAGTTAGATGTACAGAAATAAATCGATAAATATTATCTTGAATCAATCCACGACCCAGTGTATACGTATCTCAGTATTGATCACAACTCAAACTATATATATTTTGGAATCAACCTCAACCCTGTATAGCTAACTCCAACATTCACATATAGAGTGTCTATGGTTGTTCCGAAATATATATAGATGTGTCGACATGATAGGTCGAAACATTGTATACGTGTCTATGGTATCTCAAGATTACATAATATACAATACAAGTTGATTAAGTTATGGTTGGAATAGATTTGTTAACAATTTTCACGTAGCTAAAATGAGAAAAATTATCCAATCTTGTTTTACCCATAACTTCTTCATTTTAAATCCGTTTTGAGTGAATCAAATTGCTATGGTTTCATATTGAACTCTATTTTATGAACCTAAACAGAAAAAGTATAGGTTTATAGTCGGAAAAATAAGTTACAAGTCGTTTTTGTAAAGGCAGTCATTTCAGTCGAAAGAACGACCTCTAGATGACCATTTTAGAAAACATACTTCCACTTTGAGTTTAACCATAATTTTTGGATATAGTTTCATGTTCATAATAAAAATCATTTTCTCAGAATAACAACTTTTAAATCAAATTTTATCATAGTTTTTAATTAACTAACCCAAAACAGCCCGCGGTGTTACTACGACGGCGTAAATCTGGTTTTACGGTGTTTTTCGTGTTTCCAGGTTTTAAATCATTAAGTTAGCATATAATATAGATATAGAACATGTGTTTAGTTGATTTTAAAAGTCAAGTTAGAAGGATTAACTTTTATTTGCGAACAAGTTTAGAATTAACTAAACTATGTTCTAGTGATTACAAGTTTAAACCTTCGAATAAGATAGTTTTATATGTATGAATCGAATGATGTTATGAACATCATTACTACCTTAAGTTCCTTGGATAAACCTACTGGAAAAGAGAAAAGTGGATCTAGCTTCAATGGATCCTTGGATGGCTCGAAGTTCTTGAAGCAGAATCATGACACGAAAACAAGTTCAAGTAAGATTATCACTTGAAATAAGATTGTTATAGTTATAGAAATTGAACCAAAGTTTGAATATGATTATTAGCTTATATTATAATGATAACCTACTGTAAGAAACAAAGATTTCTTGAGGTTGAATGATCACCTTACAAGATTGGAAGTGAGCTAGCAAACTTGAAAGTATTCTTGATTTTATGAAACTAGAACTTTTGGAATTTATGAAGAACACTTAGAACTTGAAGATAGAACTTGAGAGAGATCAATTAGATGAAGAAAATTGAAGAATGAAAGTGTTTGTAGGTGTTTTTGGTCGTTGGTGTATGGATTAGATATAAAGGATATGTAATTTTGTTTTCATGTAAATAAGTCATGAATGATTACTCATATTTTTGTAATTTTATGAGATATTTCATGCTAGTTGCTAAATGATGGTTCCCACATGTGTTATGTGACTCACATGGGCTGCTAAGAGCTGATCATTGGAGTGTATATACCAATAGTACATACATCTAAAAGCTGTGTATTGTACGAGTACGAATACGGGTGCATACGAGTAGAATTGTTGATGAAACTGAACGAGGATGTAATTGTAAGCATTTTTGTTAAGTAGAAGTATTTTGATAAGTGTATTGAAGTCTTTCAAAAGTGTATAAATACATATTAAAACACTACATGTATATACATTTTAACTGAGTCGTTAAGTCATCGTTAGTCGTTACATGTAAGTGTTGTTTTGAAACCTTTAGGTTAATGATCTTGTTAAATGTTGTTAACCCAATGTTTATAATATCAAATGAGATTTTAAATTATTATATTATCATGTATGAATATCTCTTAATATGATATATATACATTAAATGTCTTTACAACGATAATCGTTACATATATGTCTCGTTTAAAAATCATTAAGTTAGTAGTCTTGTTTTTACATATGTAGTTCATTGTTAATATACTTAAAGATATGTTTACTTATCATAGTATCATGTTAACTATATATATATCCATATATATGTCATCATATAGTTTTTACAAGTTTTAACGTTCGTGAATCACCGGTCAACTTGGGTGGTCAATTGTCTATATGAAACATATTTCAATTAATCAAGTCTTAACAAGTTTGATTACTTAACATGTTGGAAACATTTAATCATGTAAATATCAATCTCAATTAATATATATAAACATGGAAAAGTTCGGGTCACTACAAAACTGAAATCTTGTGGTCTAATGATATACTGAACTATTGATTTATGACAAACCTATGAACTCACTCAACCTCGTGTTGACTTTTTAAGCATGTTTATTCTCAGGTACTTAAATATTGCTTCCGCTGTATATCTGCTGCTTTGATAATGATTTCTTGCCATGCTTGGAGTCTTCATGCATTACTTACCAATTCATTTAAAAACATTTAATGCTCTAAATACAATATAATCTATTTATCTACCGCTGCAAAACTCAATAAAACGTCTCATATAGAGTCGTTCTCGTTTATACAACTGTGATTTGATATAATTAGTCACAAATACCCCATGCCCTATTTGGGGGTGTGACATAAATGGTATCAGAGCAGTTTGTTGTAGAGAACCAGGATTGCATTTTAAGTGTGCCTTATACAATTAGGTACCTTAGCAATGTAGGACTACAACTTTCCTTGACTATAGTGCCTTTAATTGTTGCCTTTAATTGTTAAATGCTACATTATACCTTAGAAACTTTACTTATTAGATTCTTTATTCTTCCTTAGAATGCTAAGCCAACCTAAGAACACTGCTCAATCTCCTAAGTACTATCAAATTCCGCCACCACATTTAAATACGACACCATGATTTCTGAAATTCTTGACATTCCTATGTCATCTATCATGGTTTTGTGTATTACATATGTATTACATGAAATATTATCCATGATTCTTGAAATCTCTACTATTCATATTCATTACTTTCAAAAATCTTTGCTTTCTCGTTATTTTTTATCATTGAATTTTATTGACGAGTGGCGTCTACGAAACTCTAGAATGGAAGGGTTTGGATTACCGATTTAAAGGATCCTACAGCTCAAGCCCCTAGACCTGAATAGGCCATTACGAATTGAAAGTCTTTAATCGAAAGTTTATCTGATCATATACATATCATTTTTTTATTCTCGACACGTCATACTGTCATTATTGCATAAATGGAGTATAGACAAATCATATCTTATCATATCTATCCCAATAGACTTTGTCTAACACTTTTCCTAAATCTCCTTCGTAAATTACGGAAATCTTTTTGCTATATATACGTACTCAAGGAGACAAATATATCAATCAGTATCCAACACCCATTTCATATCAAACCCTATTTCAAACACATAATATGGATTTCTCACTTGATTCCTCGAGCTCCAATAGCAGCGTAACCGGAATGAACCAACCAATTAGTCATCATCTTTTCTGGATGAATTGGAGATGGGTTCGTAGCCGACTTAATCAATGGAGAAGTGAAGAAGGTGATCCTTTTCACCCACCACATTGCCCTATTAGTGAAGAACCTGAATTACTTACCGGCGAACCAGTTCGGAACACTATTTTCACCCTCATTTCCAGGATATCCCGCCATGATTATATAATATCTAGAATTCTAAATCTTATTCATCCCCTTGTCTCAACCGCCAATAATCCCGGAATAATGGAAGAAGTCAACGAGGTTCGCGCTCGAATAGTGGCTCTGGAGAATATGGTGCAAAATCTAAGAGCATCAGCAGCATAACCAGCACCGACATCACCACCAGTATCAGCAACAGCAACAGCACCAACAACACCAGTATCACCAACAACAACAACCACATCGCAAGCATCAACACCACAATCTGTACCTCCAACATCAACATCATACGCCCCATAGATACAAAGGAATACCAACAACAAGAACCGACGAAGTATTGATTCATAACTTCATTATAGAAATATTCCGTGACGATTATGTAATCTCTAAAGTTTTGGAGATTATTTATTGTCGTTTCAACCATAAATCAAATGAGCTTAATATTATATTAACTCATTAAATCTATATTACATCTGAAGGAAAATATATATGTACGTATATCTTCATAAAGATGGTAATTAAGAATTCTTTTGTACAAATTGTTAATTGTGAAAATATTTTAACGGGTAGGTAATACCCGAGAAATATTTATATCTCACATTAATATGTTACATTGTACATTATTCAATTCTGATTCAATAGTCAGTAACTATCCTACTTACATTCACAAGATATATGTATCCGTTCACTAAAGAACAACTATTTGGATACAAATTCAATTACATATTCTGATTTAACAGGTGACATCACTCCTAGATCCTTACATCTTTCGAAGCTATATTTTAACTTCAAAACTGTGCTAGAACATCACCTCTATTCATAAAACACAGAAAAATATTTATGTCGTTCAAAATTCTAGAACATCATATGTATATTGACGATTACCATTTGCGTTCAAACTCTTCAAAATTCTTGAAAACATCTTGGATTGCTAACCAATGAATCAGATATGAGAATGCTGATGAAGCAGCAAAAGCTGTAGATGATCTGAATGACCAGAAGCTTAATAATAAAGAATGGAGTGTTGGAAACGCTCAATAGAAAATTTGGTACTGGAAAACGAATTGAGCAAATCATGAAGGAAGCTGTGGATAAATCACAAAGATTAAACCAATACCCAAAGAATCTAGATGATTTGATTTCTGGTGAAAACTACAAAAGATCTCCTTACTTATCTTAAACCCTTACGGAAGAATTTTTTTCATTATTCATCGATCTTAGAAATTTCAAGATATCATCATATCTTTCAGTATAAATATCCTCGATATTTCTGAAGATATCTTCATAACTATTCTTGTCAGCAATTAATTATCTCTTTGTGATATCTTTATTACATCATAAAGGAAACTGTTTAAGTTTCTATATTCTGTAAAATTCAAGTTTAAACTATGAATGATTATTATAGAAGTGTTGGGGTTTGAAGCATGAGTTATATTACAGTTAGTCATGACGTCAGGCCAACGTGATTATATTACAGTAATTCTTGCTAAATTTTAATGGAAGATGATAATTCATAGACCTTATAATCATCATGTGCCATGTTACACGACTCCATATCAAGAAAATATATTCTTGATAGTTCTATCCTCAGTAATTTCGGTAATTTAACAAATCAAATCATGATATTACGTTCCTTTCTGCTTAGCACATTAGGTTCATTTGAAACTTCATACCTACGAATTCTAGACCATTATTCTCTTTACTTAAAGTCGAGAAGAGAAAACAAGAGCATAGAGCTCCGAAATATAAGGGAAAATATAAAGTCCGATAACGACACCGAGATTACAAACCGTGTATATCAATGCGTATAACAATATAAAGACACGGGAGAACTAAAAACATAATAAATCCAAGAGCATTGTAGAAGTAAACTTACTCTTCCGGCGACAGTTGAAAAAGAAGCACGATAGATATAAAAGTCAGGACTATATCTAGAATTAGAACTGGATGAAGCATATTGACGAATCTTTTGGAAGTATGAATTGAGAAAGAAAGTATAGAAGTGGTGAAGATAATGAAACGGAAGAAGCTAATTTATAACGAAATTCCAGATACAGCAATCGAGGCAATTCACCGCATTTAATCAAAGAAAATCCTAATTTCCTTAATTATCGGAGAATCAAATATTATAAAGATTTACGAAGATTTCTTTAAATCCCTTGAGTTCCGGAAATCAACTATGACTACGTCAAAAGTTAAGACGAAACTTTATTACCTCATCTCACTCTTTTACGATAGCTTCGTTTATACTCTTCCTGTAATCGAATCGTTTTATCTATATTACTCAATAGTGATAAAAATCTATTTATCAACTCATATTCGTCACGAAAACATTTTTATTGTTAGACATGATGACCACAATCAAATTTCGGGACGAAATTTCTTTTAACGGGTAGGTACTGTGATAACCCGGAAAGTTCCGACTAAATTTAAACCTAACTTTGATTAATTTCGACGATTCACGAACCATTATTTGTAAATAATTATGTATAATAATATTATTATTACTTTCATTATTAATATTGATATCAATATTATTAGTGTTATCTTTATTATTATTGTTATTAAATATTATCATTTATATAATTACTAATATCATTACTAACATTATTAGTAACACCATTATTAATAAAATTATTATAATTATTATAATGGGTGTTATCATTATAATACACCTTATTAATTTTTATCATTAATATTATCATTAAATCTATTATTGCTATTACTAAAAATTATCATTTTATTTAGAATTATTATTATCATTATTCTTATTAATATTAATATTATTTTGATACTATTATTATTAATTATAACTAAACTCATCATTTCTATTAAAGTTATCATTGTATTATTATTAATATTGTCATATTAATATTATTATCATTATTTTCAAAAATTATTATTATTATTATTATTATTATTATCTTTATCTATTATTATTATTATTATTATTAATATAATAATTATTATTATTAGTATTTTTATTACTCTTAATAATATTAAAAGTATTATTATTATTATTAATAGTATTATTATTTTTATTAATATATCTATTAATTATTAATTAAACTTAAAAATATTAATAAAAGTCAAAAACATTGTACATCTCAGATATATATAAATAAAATCTACTTTTTATTTTTTTTTTATATTTTTTTCTCCATGATCCAGCTTTATATTTTTTTTTTCATACATGCTTCCATTTTTATTTAATCTGCTTTATATATTTTATATCCTACTGGCTTCAAATTTGTTTTGATCGACCCTTTAATCGTTACAAAACCATCAAGCAGATCAGTGTGTGATGTGTGAAATCTAGTATATAATTTATCAATGGAAAATACCAGTTATTAAAAGATTACACACTAACGGGCAGTGTACCCGATCGTGTAGCAGTATATATATTGGTAAAATCCAAGATCGTTCCAAGGACAGTTCAACTCAATTCAAGATTATAAACTAAGTGTAATTAACAAGCAAGAAATAAAAAAAAATAACGAGATATTGGGTTTTGGTTATTTAACGATTAACCAATCAAGATAGATTTAAATATAAAGACAATATTTTTGTGTTTTTAAGTTTATAGAAAATAAATGCAGACTCAACAAACAAATTAAAGATAGTTTTGAATTCAATAGACAAAGAAATGCTCGCCTAGATCTTTTACCCTCAGTGTCGGATGATATAGTATTAAGCACAAGTTATAGTGATAAAATGCATGCAATTACTAAGTCGGTTCGTTTAGAGTTCTCTTTTACGAACACTCAAGCTAGGATTTATCGGCTTAGGGTTCCCTCTCACCAAAGACCTCGTTGCTTGTGACTAAGTAATTAATTAATTTAGAGATTTAGATTAAATTGGTTACGCGTTCGCTCCACACAATTCATCCCTGTTTTGTTCAACATATGTTACTCAATTTACCCCCTTGGTCCAGTAAGCACCCAATTAATTAAGACAAATCAATTGAAAATTAATGTACTAAATTGAAACAGGGTTTCCTTTGTCCAAACAAGTATACTAATCAATCTCATAACATACATCAACAACCACAAGTGTGGTTCTTTATCCAAACTCTAATTTATCATGCAAAAAATCATATAACTATAAAAGAAATCATCCAAACACTTAAGAGTATACAATATAGACAAACATTTAAAAAGAACTAGCCCATAATTCGAGTTAAACACATGATAAAATTACAAGAAATTATCATCCATAGACAAATAATTAAATCAAGTAAAATGATAATCATACTAGTTCATAACGAATCAAAATATGATTGTAAGCTTGCAAACTATAAGAGATACAAAATAAAATTAAGCAGGTTGACCTCCTGTGTCTTGTTGGTTGTCGTGACCCAACAAAAGAGATGGGACCAACTGCAATTGCCTAACAGTACCAATTAAAATTACACCTTCTTTTCTTTCTTTAAGTTCGATGCCAACACCAACAATACAAACAATTAAAATATTTTGTGCCTTTACTTCTTTGATCTTGCTCACGTGACAAACAAAAACCACAAATAAATATCCTAATTTGTGTCTTGCTTCTTTCTTTGCAGCTTACGAACAAAAGCAATCTTCTTTTTCTTGTTTCTTGGTCGAACGGAAATAAACCCCCAAGATGGGGTGTCCACCTGCGGCTCCCACTCACCCTAAACAAAAACCTACGTCCTTTTTTTTATTCATGTGAATATATATATATACCAAGTCCCTAGGTTCTAATTCCCTTCTTAGAGTGTAGCCCAAAATATGCTCACATGTATAAAGCGTATCAATGATACCTATCACTGGAGTTCAGCCCAACTTTAAAACATTAATTAATTTAGTCCATGGTAAACCTGGGTCTACACAGCCCATTTAGTAATCAACTCACGATTAGTTTTCAAATGAATAGCCCAACTATTATTAATTTCATGTCCAGTTGAGCAAAAGATACTTTCTATCTGACTCAAACTGGGACCAATATTTACGACCTTTAAGCTCTGAAACTCTCAAAATCATCAAAAATAACTTCGAGTAACACCTCAACACAAAAGGCGTAAATCCTCTATAATACGTGCTTTAAACCTCCTCTTAGCTCTCGAACTCATTTCTTCGCAAATACCATCAAATCATCTCCAAACCGTATCCAAAGGACCAAAATATGAACGATATTGCTAAGATAAACGTATGTAAAATATGCAATATCAAATCACCCCACACTAGTGTCTTGCTTGTCTTCAAGCAAATCCGACTCAAAAATAATCTTCTACCATAAAGTAACATTTTCAAAAGTATACGTAGGACTAAACGAATAACAAACCAAACAAGTACTAGCGTGGGCACGTATTTGGAGTAGATATAACCATGGTTCCCACTTTCATTCTCAAAACAACACTTTCCCGAACCTCAAGCAATATGTGATGAATAAAGTAACCAAATATAGTCTCGAATAACGTACCATAATAATGAGGTAGAGAATCTCGAACCGTAATATAAGTCTTTAAAGAAACCGGGGATCAAGTGGGAACCGAGCACCAAAGATATGACGATAGAACATGTGTGCCAAAAGAACGCACGAGCAACCCCACAATTGGTCAAGCCAAGCCTCCAACAAGTACCTAACATCGCGAGATGTCGGTAAGAAAATAATGTGCTTAGGAGGATACACATTACGTCCAGATATCATCGATAGTCATGAGGTGACCATCTAATCTGTCAAGTCAATCATAAAGATTGAAGTTCATCAGGCTTAAAAGCTGATTAATCTTTAAGGAGATTATCCTTCCGGAGATCTGATAAATCACTGACAATTTGTGTATACATGGTGCCCCCCGTTTTACGAGACAGATCTCCCTCATTGAGATAAGTCTGACCACTAGCTCCCTGTTTGATGCTGAGGCCTAGTGAATTTCCAGCCGATGATAGAGAAGACTGTTCATCAACCTACAGCTGGTCTGGACTACAACTTATGACAAAAGTCATCAAGTGTGTCAGTCGGGAGACTTGACTCCCTTAAGAATGGAATAGATACATCCCATGGTCATAAAAGGTGGTCGGACGCAACATTGTCCTTGTTAGGAGAAACAATGAGGATCGCCCTATAAAAGTTGTCGATCTAGTGCATGGCCCGGTTTTGACCACACGATACAATCACCGTTCATACGGTTGATACCCGTTTTGGTACAGGTGACCTACGATTGAATTCTTGAAGAATTCGTAGGATTTCACATTCAATGGTAATGAACGTGGTTCGGTTTACGGCTAGTGTCACCCACAGTCCCCCTGGGTTTTGGGAAACGACACGGAACAAGTATAATTTCCGAGCCAACTAAACCCGGTATCGGCGTAGGGCGGAAAGAATACAGGAAATGACATTATGTACCCGTCAATTCGTAGGTAACAACTTGCCAATGTTCATAGCTTAAGATTTTGGCTTTAAAATTCCCCGAAAATGACCTAAAACGTGATGTTTCACTCTTTTTAAAGTTCAAAATACCAAGCCATATGTAAACCAACACTCATGTTTCAAAAAACATATTTTACCAACCCGCAAGAATTTACATCCCCCTAAAACTTGATGTGTGAAATCTAGTATATAATTTATCAATGGAAAATACCAGTTATTAAAAGATTACACACTAACGGGCAGTGTACCCGATCGTGTAGCAGTATAGATATTGGTAAAATCCAAGATCGTTCCAAGGACAGTTCAACTCAATTCAAGATTATAAACTAAGTGTAATTAACAAGCAAGAAATAAAAAAATAATGAGATATTGGGTTTTGGTTATTTAACGATTAACCAATCAAGAAAGATTTAAATATAAAGACATTATTTTTGTGTTTTTAAGTTTATAGAAAATAAATGCAGACTCAACAAACAAATTAAAGATAGTTTTGAATTCAATAGACAAAGAAATGCTCGCCTAGATCTTTTACCCTCAGTGTCAGATGATATAGTATTAAGCACAAGTTATAGTGATAAAATGCATGCAATTACTAAGTCGGTTCGTTTAGAGTTCTCTTTTACGAACACTCAAGCTAGGATTTATCGGCTTAGAGTTCCCTCTCACCAAAGACCTCGTTGCTTGTGACTAAGTAATTAATTAATTTAGAGATTTAGATTAAATTGGTTACGCGTTCGCTCCACACAATTCATCCCTGTTTTGTTCAACATATGTTACTCAATTTACCCCCTTGGTCCAGTAATCACCCAACTAATTAAGACAAACCAATTGAAAATTAATGTACTAAATTGAAACAGGGTTCCCTTTGTCCAAACAAGTACACTAATCAATCTCATAACATACATCAACACCCACAAGTGTGGTTCTTTATCCAAACTCTAATTTATCATGCAAAAAATCATATAACTATAAAAGAAATCATCCAAACACTTAAGAGTATACAATCTAGACAAACATTTAAAAAGAACTAGCCCATAATTCGAGTTAAACACATGATAAAATTACAAGAAATAATCATCCATAGACAAATAATTAAATCAAGTAAAATGATAATCATACTAGTTCATAACGAATCAAAATATGATTGTAAGCTTGCAAACTATAAGAGATACAAAATAAAATTAAGAAGGTTGACCTCCTGTGTCTTGTTGGCTGTCGTGACCCAACAAAAGAGATGGGACCAACTGCAATTGCCTAACAGTACCAATTAAAATTACACCTTCTTTTCTTTCTTTAAGTTCGATGCCAACACCAACAATACAAACAATTAAAATATTTTGTGCCTTTACTTCTTTGATCTTGCCCACGTGACAAACAAAAACCACAAATAAATATTCTAATTTGTTTCTTGCTTCTTTCTTTGCAGCTTACGAACAAAAGCACTCTTCTTTTTCTTATTTCTTGGTCGAACGGAAATAAACCCCCAAGATGGGGTGTCCACCTGCGGCTCCCACTCACCCTAAACAAAAACCTACGTCCTTTTGTTTATTCATGCGATTATATATATACCAAGTCCCTAGGTTCTAATTCCCTTCTTAGAGTGTAGCCCAAAATATGCTCACATGTATAAAGCGTATCAATGATACCTATCACTAGAGTTCAGCCCAACTTTAAAACATTAATTAATTTAGTCCATGGTAAACCTGGGTCTACACAGCCCATTTAGTAATCAACTCACGATTAGTTTTCAAATGAATAGCCCAACTATTATTAATTTCATGTCCAGTTGCGCAAAAGATACTTTCTATCTGACTCAAACCGGGACCAATATTTACGACCTTTAAGCTCTGAAACTCTCAAAATCAAAAATAACTTCGAGTAACACCTCAACACAAAAGGCGTAAATCCTCTATAATACGTGCTTTAAACCTCCTCTTAGCTCTCGAACTCATTTCTTCGCAAATACCATCAAATCATCTCCAAATCGTATCCAAAGGACCAAAATATGAACGATATTTCTAAGATAAACGTATGTAAAATATGCAATATCAGTGTGTTCAATATCCACTACCATATTCAATTATACTGCAATTAAAAATTAAATCAAGAAAAATAAACCACAAACCGTCCCCTGTACGTGTATCTTTTTCTTCATAAGCTCGAATTCAAATCCATTTCAAAATCCTTAAATGTTGTGTTGTTAGGAATTCTCTTGTCAAACTATCTGCGAAATTACAACTTCTAATTCCTCAAATTGATTTCGAATTTGGAAGTCAAAGTTTAAAAAGTAAAATGTCAACTGTCATGTTCTTGAAGAAATTCGAAGTCGGGTTTATATTTCTGGTTAAATTAATGGATTTTGAGTGTTAGGAAGGTCATTTATAACATTTTTCATGAAGTAACTTGGGTCTAAAAACAATTGGAAAACGACTTTTGATTTGGAGTCATCACGTTTTTTACAGCGATATTTATTTATTTATTTTTTCAGCTCGGTCTGTTTTAAATGTTTTGTTAATTAAAAACCACAATATCAGGTTGTTATGTTTCAATTTCAAGTCCTAATTCAAAATTACAAACTCGTTATTATGGTCCTCTGGTCGATCGACTAGTTTTAAATGAAGAAGAAGAAGAGAGAAATAGAAAATAAGGTTAAATATATATAGTTTCTGTTTTAAATCAGAAAGACAGGATATAAGGAATGGTTTGGGCGTTAGGAGGGAGTGAGAGGTCTCGAGTTCGAGCCCGGTCGTAGGCATTTCTTTTTGGGAAAACATTTAAAGGTAGCTTAAAAGATAATATCAAATGATTAAATTATCAGATACATTGTGATATGATTAGGGGTCTCGGTTGTGATGTCCACGTTGATTTGAGAAATCGTTTCTTTTTAACGGTATTCGAAATAAATGGTAAAGTGATTTGCAAGTAGGAACAAAATGTCAAATAACGAAAGCTAGACAAAAGTTAGTGGAGAATTGAATTTCATAATATTCGATTGATCTATTTTCAAACGTGCGAAAACGCTTTTCGATTCAATAGACTTTGATTATTAAAATATTTTGTTTGAATAACACAATTTGAATATATACAATATGATATTAATTATTAGAATTAAATATATAAATAACTCAAAACGTGTATTTAAAACGTGTTT